>NW_020653575.1:7071549-7094160 GCF_003589595.1 Hyposmocoma kahamanoa | reverse complement strand
ACAATATAACTCTGTTAAAGAAAGGTCTGGGATAAATAGTAGCAATGTGTCCAACAATAGCGGGCTTTGCACAGACACTCTATCACGCGTTATACAGCAATCATGCGCGATTGAACGTGCATGTAAAGACGTTGGAAAGAAGGAAACACTGCGCGATTGCACTCCAACACGTGCCAGTTTCATGTGGTCTAGTCTTTACAAGGACGCTCTTTCTGTTGTAATAAAAACAATAAATGAACGAAAAAACGTTAGCTTAAAAAATTTTAAACAGGTAATCGCGCACGATTGCGCGTCCAGGCTTGCACGCACGTGCAGATCACGCGCGATAGAGTGACTGTGTAAAAGGGGCTTTTGACTAGATCTGGCGTCCACTAACAAAAACGCGGGTAAGTGACAAATGGTCATATATTCGTTTTAAATAGCATAAGATTCTCTTTTAAAAACAGTTCAAATTAGTTAACGTATTCGACTTATCGGAACTTAACCTATCGATGCATAGCTGAAAAATCACTAAACAATTTCAATATACTAAAACTGAATTATGGTTTTTTATGATATCTCAAAAAATTATTATTATTATAATGATCTAGTTATAAATCTTGACAAAACTAAAGTTATGAACTTTAAACAAAGATACAATAAACCTATGCAAGCTTGAGTGGTCTATGAAAGCAAGGAGGTTGGTGAAACAATGACAATAAAGTTCTTAGGTTTACATATAGATAATAATCTAAAATGGCAAACACACCTAGAATATGTATGTGGTAAGATACTAAAGTTTTCTTATGCATTGTTTACGCTATCGAAAATAGTAAATTTAAACACTTTAGTGACCGCCGACCATGGTTGTGTAGCAATCAACCTTAGGTATGGAATCGTTTTTTGGGGAAATGCACCGCACATTGAACGCATATTCAATGCGCAAAAGAGATGTATTCGGGCTACAGTGTTGGGCGTTAATCAATTAAACTTCAATCAGAAATTCAATCAGATTAAAAAATCAATTGCAATTAAAATCAGCATCATCAATTGCGACACGTCGCAATGCGAATGTGGATGGAAGGGTTTTAAGAGGACATCCTAGAAGGATCTACATTGACTGGATCAGTGATGTCTTCAAAAAGGCTGGGATCCGAAGTGACAAGAATAAAAGAAGTTGTATGAAAAGGGTAGTTGTATGTGAGGCTCGAGAGTTGTGTCAGGATAGAGTAAAATAGCGTTCCGTGGTCTCTGCCTATCCCTCCTGTGGGACTAGGGCGTGAGCTTATGTATGTATGTTAAAGACAAACTCTTAGTATGATATAGGCCGCAAAAAAACTAAAACTATACTTACTGGTACTTCGGCGTTGTTAATGTCTTTAATTGAAAGCCTAAGAATCTATAGTGCAGTAAGAGCGTTTTGGTGTGAAAAATAAGTAGTACCTAATCGTAATAGAAAAGAAAATGCTCTGGTCGTGTGGAAGCGATGGCGCCCGTAGCATGCCGCCGCGATAAAGCTATTATATCCACAATTAGTTGTAAAATTTTAGTGATAAACTGGTATTTAAAAATTTTATCACACTAGCTGATACGGCGGCGATCGTGACATTATATTTTTGTCACATCGCGAGCGCGTCGACCAATGGCTGCAAAAGAATATCGCAGTGCCAAACATGGCCACAAGATCACAGCTGATTTTAAAACATTTAGATAGTTCTGCGCAGTAATTTTATCAACGTAAAAATTAAGTGCGAAAAACGAAATAAAAAGAAATTATAAAAACAAACAAATTCATAAATATATATTATTGGAAGAAGGTGAGGAGAACATTTTTAAAACAGTTCAATACGTGAGAGTAATTAGAAATACTTAAACAATAGCTAATACAATATAAAATTTAACTGCCTCCGTGGCCGAACGGTTACCATGCCGGACTGCCACGCAGAGGTCCTAGGTTCGATTCCCGGGCCGGGAGAAATATTTGTATGGCCTACATTTATTTCTCTCGTGAGTTTGGGTGTAATTTGTGTTTGTCTATGTATGTGTCCATGGCACCCGCGACACAAGGTTTCCCTAGTGCGGAGCTATGTTGAGTGTGTGCGTTATTATTATTATTATTATTATTATAAAATATGTAAAAACTGAAACTACAAAAACCCCGAATTCTTTGTTTCTTCGTTTTCGTGGCGATGATTAAACGACAAAAATAGCTATATTCGCAATTTCATATCGTTATCCTTGTTCTTCGAAATGTATAACAATAGTTTATTATCAAACAAACGAAAGAACGAATGACTCTAGTGCGGTATCTTACTGATTCAATATTCGCAATAAAAAAATAAATTTTAATAATGGCAACATAGCTTTATCAACTGAAATAAATATATCACGGGGAGGTTTATTAAGGATTTGTCACACATTGTAAGCCATGCTACAGCCACTGATAGGTGATGTACTTAAATAAGGCAGCAAGAAAAACATGTATAAAGAGACCAATGCAAGTAGAAGAGGAGAAAGAGATTTATCGAGAACGTAACAATATTCCAGTGGGATATAAGCGTGATGTAGGTGCGTAAAATAGATTTTGTATGTTCATTTCACCTTTAAATGTTTGCATTCTTTGGCGAGCTCGAGTACCAGTTTGGTGCATCTGACGTTCAGTATCACTGCAGTCTTCAGGGGTTCATCAAATCTAAATAAACAAGAGTTCGTGTCTTGAGTTACATCATAGTCAAGATTACCTAAGTTTTGCTATTCTTAACAAAAAGTCCTCTAACCCTAGCGGCAGATACTGTAGGAACACGGCTCTGAGGAACCTGTACCCAGCAGTGGAACGTATAAAGACATTATTATTGATACAAAAATCGGACACTAGTATTTTCACAAAAAAATATCATGTTAGTTAAATATTATGATCTTTATTATATCTATTATGATTAAATATTATCAAATAAATAAAGGCTTGTTACAGATGAAAGACGACGCAAATGGAAGACTGTCTCTGCCTACCCCGATGGGGATAAGGCGTGAAGTATATGTATGTATGTAATGATGAAAACTACATCATCGGGAAATTTCCTATTGCATTTTTAATGTGAACGAACTACTGACGCTTCCAAGTTCCAGTCTTCAATCTTTTGAAATTTTTCTTTGACAGGCGATGGTGCCGGTGTAGGCAAAGGTCGTACCATAGCGGGGATAATATTTAAAACTACATAAAGGGTCGCAAGCGCGCCATCAGATCTCGCTTTCAAACGATCTGCGAACACGACCTGCGTGACATCGGCGCTGGTAAGATAGAACTTCATCCGCTCAACATGGTAAGTACACGCACGTTTCTCGGTTTTAGAATAGAATAAAATAGAATAGAATATAAATCATTTATTAAGGGCAGGCACATGGGACTTGTCAACTCATGTCTCAGGGTGACGAGCACAGTGGCAGTGCCCCCAAGATCCTTGCGATTAAAAGTTCTGAGTAGAGGTGGGCGTTTAAAAGATAAGCACTTAAGAAAGTCTGCTTTTTCAAATAAGCGCATAAGCACGCTTGTCACAGGTCAGTTCCATAGATACTCAATAATTTCATTTTTTACAACGTGACTTGCCTAGGTTTCAAGTAGCGCCATCTATGTTTCCTAAACAAATTATTTCAACATAACGTTGCAAGCTTTTTTAAACATAAAGTCTATGCGCTTAAATGTTTTTGTAAACGACTTTTTAAGCGTCAAACTAAAAAGCGTTTATGTGAAAAAGCGTTTAAAAAAGCACGCTTTTTTAAAAAAGAATAACGTTCAAACGTTTAAAAAAATAAGCAGTTTTTCCCATCTATAGTTCTAATGGGCGCGTGATCGCTGCTGCTCTGTGATTGGTCAGGGTGTTGTCCTCTGCAAACGTAGGGAACGTTTGTGGAGGACAGGTTGCTAGCGTGGGAATATCAAGCTTGCTAGTAGATAGTAGGTATCAAACTCACGCAACGCAAAGAAATCCAACTCAAAGTATAATACCTGCGCGTACGCGACAGATCTTTGCGTATGCGCGAAGCGCATTCTCTTACCTGACGGTAGCAGCGGCGTGTACAATGATGTCGACATTATCAGTAATGTACTGGCGGTCAGAGGAGCGAATCCCGAGATCAGGCGCAGAAGCATCTCCTTCGACTACCTTGATCTTCTCTAGCAGTTTGTTTAAGCCTCCACGCATGTTTGCTACTTTCTCGAACAACTAGAGAATAAAGAAGGTTTTATTATTAACTAATTTTATTGGTGCCTGCGATTAGGGATGCACTATGTTTTGCTTTGAATCGATCCACAGATCGGAAAATAATAATATATGTTCTTGAATCGTTTCAAACTCAGTTGGTTACGATTTTAATTTAGAGTGATATTAGACTGTGATAAAAGACGTGATGGCACAAAAGTAGCATCAATCGCTAAATATTTAAGACTTAATGTACTTAGATGTTGCCAAACTACATTTCTAGCAGACCAACATAAAATAGGATTACGGTTCAGTAGGGGTTTAGGAAGAGACTGTTTTGTTTAAATTAAGCACACGATCTAGACTATTCGATTCCTCATAACGATCGATTTGCTAAAAGATCGTATACACTCAATCGATCTTCTCAAAAATCGAATTGTAATGTGCATCCCTAGCTGCGATTTTGTCTGCGTAGAATAAAAAAGTTCGACTAGCTTACTGTACTAAATAAATTTTCATAGTTTTATCGGTTCTCCATACAAACTTTCATACCCTATTTTTCCCCTTCTCGTAGGTTGAATCTATCTTAAATTCATCAAAATTTATTCAGCAGTTTGGGCACGTCTCAGCCGCTGTCTGCTTTTCAAACCAATAAATGGAATGAATGAATAAGTTACATATGAAGATTGATTGAACGAATAAAAACAAAAAAATGGTGGTTTTTTAATTTTCACGTCCTTCACTTTCACTTTACGCCATCTCTGTGCCTCGTTTTAACAATAAATACCCATAGTGGTCCAACTGATGTATTTTATTTAACTTTATTAAAGCCAGTAACTATGCGGTACTCACTGGATCATTGAAGATTATTTGTAGTCGTTGTTGGGGCGTTTTATCTTTCTTCG
Source organism: Hyposmocoma kahamanoa (assembly GCF_003589595.1). Lineage (NCBI taxonomy): Eukaryota > Metazoa > Arthropoda > Insecta > Lepidoptera > Cosmopterigidae > Hyposmocoma > Hyposmocoma kahamanoa. Next base: position 7,089,080 of record NW_020653575.1, on the reverse strand, counting down.
TTCTAATGAAAAGGATTATTTGGACGATGTCTGGACATTTTCTGAAACACAAAAGTTATACTGGTCACTTTACAGTTACAAAATATATCAGATATGGCATATATAATATATCAAATATATAAATATGCTCAGAAATGGTACATTTGAAGTATCTCGAAACAAAACAAGTATATAACACATTACGAAGGTAGTTAGAGTTTGGTCAAGTCGGAGGAACACGGGGAAAGAGGGACTTAAAGTCATATTGTATAATCTAAGAGTTTAGCACTATAGTCTATGAGTCAGTATCCCACCGAAATGATTATTATCTTTGTTTTTTTCTCTTCTTTTATGTAATTTTGAACAGCTTGTATAGTGCTGAGAGTAGAACAGGTTTCCTAGTAACAGCGCGCGCTCGGCTGCGGCGGTAAGCCGGTTTTGTTGTATAAGTTTTTGTTAATATTAATTTTGTTAATTCCACCTTAATTATATTTATTTCATTCAATTCATTATATTTCGTACATTGTTTACGTTTAATAAAATTGTTATTTTACATATTATGTTGGAGGAGTTGCAACACTCATACAAATGTATTTAGGGAGTAAAGTAAAACCGTGTTAATGTTTTTGTAATTAATCACGATTTGGTCTGTGTAATTAAAAAAAAATGTCGATAAAACAGATTAACAATTAGTTTAAGTTATTTAAAAGAGATGTCGCTACAATGTTCCAAATCAAAAAGGCGGAAAAAACTAATTTGACAGTTGTGAAATAGCGAGAACACGAGGTACTTAAACATTACCTTTTTATGAAATACGATTTATGATTCCTATTACCCCACCTTATTGTGGAAGATAAACGTTAGCACAACTCTTTTGCACGTTTTCGGCAAATACATCGTAAGTATTGAATTTAGCGTAATGTTGTAAAGTTGATAAACAAAGGCGTGCTTCATAATTCTTATAAGACTATTTGTTCTTTCTAGAGCTCAAATCATTTGATTCAAAATAAAATAATGTTCCTCGTGTTACCCGCACCTGACCATAATAAATGTCTACTTGTCTATCATAAGCATGTGTCACATTAAGTTTACAGTTTCGTCAGTTGCGTATTTTGTGTTATACAAGGAAGATGTACGTAAAAAAAATTATACATCTTTCGGCTACGTAGTGCCCCGTTTTCTTCCCATAAATATGATTGTATACGTGTGTATAGGCTTCTAACACTCTCGTTAATAATTTCTTATTTACCGCCATATACAATGTCGTACTATTACAAGTAATAAGTATATTTATAATAATGAAAAATAATATTCTTGAAATGTTTTACAAGTCGTATGTATGTATCGTAAATTGCAACATTTCATCAGGTTTACACTAATATTAGACATCAGTTTGATGAATAATACCATCCCAGTCAGCCGTGATCATGGGACATGTAAAGAACCCGAAACGTTGGTTCGTTTGTGTTGCGGCTCAACTCTACTCCACTCATGAACTCCGCACTCCATGTACCTGGTCTCACGACCAGGGTTATACTTGCCCTGATTGTTTCCGTGGATCTAAAGAAGGGCAACAGCGCCTTTATTTTTAAGTACTTTAAAATGTATTATAATACATAATTGTAAATGTTTGCTATTAGTTTTTTATCAGGCATTTTTGTGCGTTAAGTGTGACATTGTAATAAAGTTGTAATACACAGCTTTCGTCTTTTATTCAATATATTAACCCCATTAAGTTTCTGAAACAGTTTGAAAAAAAAACAAATGTATACGATTTCAGATAGTTTCATTTTCAATGTACAGTACTTAGTAGTAGAGCTCCTTGTGAGAGACTTCGTTCAGGGAAATACTGCCACATATTTCTGCCCCCAAGCAGTAATATAAGCATTATTACGTTCTGATTTTAAAGGTTGGGGTTGCTGGTGGAACTACAGACATATGGAATGAAATAAGATCTTTGCGATTGAAAGCTTTGAGTGGCATTGAAACTGTCATGAATAGGCGTGTTCTCACCAGGTGCACAGTCTATTCGTCCAGTTACTAAATTTATTTTAATGCACACACTCATAGCCTCGCACTAGGCCTAACATGCGCTCTCTTTTTTGAATCCACTTTAAAAAAACCTAGATAACCTTGAAACGTTTTCCTGTTCTGTAATTACCGCAATAAAAATAAAATAAAATTAGGCGATCAATAAAACCGGATCAAAGTTGTTTTTCTTGCTATTTGTAGGTTGTAAGTGGCATTTATAGAATTTAATAGGTACTCCAGGCACTAAGTCGAATCTAAAAATACCTCACAAACAAAAATCCATTGCACCGTTAAGCTTATAGGACACAAAAAAGAAACGGACATGCTTATGTCTGTTAATGTTATTTTTAATACAGTTGCTCAAAACGTGGTATTTTTCGCACTACAAATCGTGCGGAAAGTTGGATTTCTCGCACTAGTGCTTTTTACTTTTCCAGTTTTTTTTTTAATTTACTGTTGTTTTAAGTCTTAAACATAGAACTAAAGAGATTGTATATTTATTTCATATTTATGTGCTTTGTGACGTAAGTCATTCGTCATTAAAACTTATATTTACTTACAAATACTATATAATGAACGTATCGAGTGGAGGTCCACAGTCTCTGCCTACCCCTGAATGGGTGACAGGCGAGATTTTTATGTATATATTTGTTCTATGTATTACAGATAAATTATATCTCACTACCGTGCACGGGTTCCTAAAAAGTTTAAACAAAAGTACCAGGACTTCATAATAAGAAAAGTGGTTAAAAACCGATATTACAGAAAATAAACAAAAACAGCACGTTAGAACTAGATTTCCATAGACTTTTAAATAATGGTTGCAGTGGTTGTATTTCATTATTTTAATTTACTAGCAGAAAATGAGTTTTTTTTAAATACTGTTTTATTTTATTTTCAATGTAGTTTTTTCGCAAATGTATTAAAAAACGTCGTTTGATACACGTGCGGATTTGTCATGTTCACTTGTCTCGCGTCTTGACCCTCGCCTCTGGCTCGGGCCAAGAAGCCTCGAGACTCGTGAATAATGACTAACTTTCCGCACTTGTATCAAAAATAACTATTTTATCACACTTGCTCGTAAATAGTATGATTACATGGTGGCTAAGTTGAATATAATGCCCCAAATAAAACCCTAGGGCCTTTTTTCGTCCCATTACAGCCATTGTCGGTAAGGTGTTCTTTTTATAATTTTCAACGCGAGATACTTCTACACATAGGCCAGGTTGAAGTTCAAGCAAGTTAAGTTCAAAATTAAAACATTCGCATCATTCAGCACACATTCAGCCACATACTACTTAGATACTTATTATTAAGAATTTCTTATAATTAAATCTTTTCTGTATAAAAATTTAGCAAATTTTTTATACAATCCCTTACGGCTGTGTGCGTCTTTGCTTTTTACAACATTTTAGTTCGAGTTACAATTATCCATGGAAGAATAGCTAGCTTGTTATCTGTTGACAAAAAAAAAAACAAAAAGCCCGTCATTTGCAAAATCCATAATTGTTGTGTTGTCAACCATATATATGATGATAATGAACCATATTTATTCATACAAGAAATAAACATTGTATTTATTTCCTCGGATATGTGATGAAAAACATTGCATGTATCACGGACGGTAAAAAATACAAAACTCGAGGTACTTAAGCCCTTAGCCTCCGCCTTGGGCTACTGGTAGACCCTTTCGTTACAAATTTCTTATTTACCGTCCATACACAATGAATATGGCCATAAAAAAATACTATAAAGCGTATTGCCAAAACTTTTACAAGAGCAGCTTGTGGATGAAGTAATCGCAGAGAGCCCTGAATACATTGAGGGTACAACACAACAACGCTTTCAGGATGCTAATGGGGCTGTCACGACATTATAGAACATCTGACATATTCGCGCCGCCTCCCTGATGATGCTTGTACGCAACAGCTCTAATGGCATCCTGACCGTTATTGCCAACAGGCTGGACTGCTCTTACCAAAACCATTGGGTGCAATTACACGTCGTGGCATTTTCTCTGCCTAGTATTATATATATTTTTTAATTTTTGCGCTAGGTGGTAAGCCACTCGCCTATTCAAAACAGTTGCAGTGCCACTCAGAGCTTTAAATTGAAACCGTCACCCTGAGACATAAGTTGACAAGTCCCATGTGCCTGTAATTTCACCAGCCCGTCAAAACCCTTCAAAACTGGAACGCAGTAATGCTCACATTACTGCTTGTCGGCAGAAATAGGTAAGGTGGCAGTACTTTCCTGGACGAACTCTTTCACAAGGAGCCCTGCTGCTACTAAAAATGTCTTGTATTGTGTTGTAATAAATCTATCATTCTATTCATTGACTTACAAATAAATGGACGACGGGTCTAATACAAAAACCACGAAAAAAATGTCCCAAGTCAACCTATTTAAACGTAGTGACATTTAAAGGAATATGAAACAGATAAAACGTTGAATTTAAATTGTAATGTCATCGCAGTACTGTCTAATTTTGCTTGCTTCGCTGTCAGAAGAAACAAACGAAGACTAAAGCGTGAATGACGCTCTGTATAGGATTTTAATGCCCTATAAGTTCGGACACTTTTTAGCGCGGACCCGACGTCCATATAATTGTAAGTCAATGATTCTATCATAATTTTTTATTAAAATTACTTATTAAAAAAGACATTTTAAATAAATACATAGGTAATCGACATCGATGACCTACGGAGTGAGTCAGTGAAGTCGATCTTTTCGGACATCACTATTTTTATTTCATCAATAAATAGCACAGAACTATTTATTATTTCTTATTAAAAATTCGCCACATCCATTATTGGTGCGCGATCGCTGGGCTTAATTGCTTAATATTAATAAATATAAAAACCAATTTTGATCATAGGTTTCATCCGGCAGACGTACTGCGATGGTGTATCACATGAATTTTGTTTTCAACCACAATAAAATTGCGAAAATTAGGAATTTTTCAAACGCCATAATTATATGCTTAGTGTCGTGTAGTATGTAATTTCATCAATATTTCATGACGATGGTTATTATTATTTATTATAATCTATTTTGGATACATAGATTTCTCACATATGGCACTACGGCAAAAAGTCGTTGAAAACAAAAAAAAAATCTGCGTGGCAACAAGCACAAAGAAAAGTTCCTAAAGTGGGAATATTCGTTCCATGGCTTAGTTGGCATAGCGTCTAACACGGTTTCCTGGAAGACGTTGGTTCGAATCCAGCTTAATGATCGATTTTTGTATTAATAATTATTATGAACTAGTGAAGTAATGTCACAAAAATAATTAAATAATCTATCATGGTGGTCAAACATTCAGGAAACAAATATCTATTTTAGATTCTAGAAAAGATGAATTATGATTTTTTAAATAGAAGAGGCTGTTCTCGGCGCCGTGTCACGACTCGGCCGGGGTCGAAAAACTCGGGTTCAAGAACCAGCGAACGATACATCGACATACACCGGTTTTCGCATATAAGCATTTGCAGCATTCGAACTGCCTCTAGTTGTTTCGATCAATACTGAACATTTTTTGACACATTGATCATTATATTAGTAGCAGTAGAGCACCTTGTGAAAAAGATCGTCCAGAGAAATACTGCCACCTTACCTATTTCAACCGCCAAGCTAAGGGTGCTGGTGAAATTACAGGCACAATGGGAGTTGTCAACTTATGTCTCAGGGTGACGGGCGCAATGGCAGTGCCCCTAAGATCTTTGCGATTTAAACCACACGTCACTTGGTAGTATATAAAAAAATGTCAGCCCCTTGATAAAAACAATATAATATGAGAACTCTTAATAGAATACAAACAAATAAATGATGATACTACATAATACAACATGTTTACAAAATTTTCGCGGCACTACTCATCCGACATTAAAAATAATAAAGTCTAATGTACAGTAACAACATAAACCTACGCATTTTTGTTCGAATTCCACCTCCAAAGTCACGGAATAAGACCCGTCAATATATAGCTAGATATGCTGCCGTCTGTACAAAAACCAACGCCGCCGTGACGTTGACGAAACATTGTTTTGTTTGAAAAAAATGAATATACGCGAATTAGATCCAAAAAAATAGGAAATTTCCTGAGAACAAAGGTGACAGAGAAATAAATGGATTTGAATATATTCATTCTTATTGACGTACTTCTCGCAAAACGTATTATTTTATTACCATAATTGTAAAAACATAATAAATGTTTTTACTAATAAAATGTTTTCCGCTTTTCTAGACAGTTTCAGCAGCAGAAGAGCTCCTTGTGAAAGAGTTCGTCCAGGGTAGTACCTATTTCTGCCGCCAAGCAGTAATGTCAACATTACTGTGATCCGGTTTTGAAGGGTAAGGGTGCTGGTGAAATTAGCTCAGACCTTTGCGATTTAATGCTCGGAGTGGCACTGCAACTGTTATGGACAGGCTTCTAGCTTACCATCAGGCGCACGACTTGTTCGTCACTCGATATCATAAAAAAAAACTTTACATTTTTTACGCCATCTCAATAACGTCATGAGAAAAAATTTATCCTCAATCAACAAATTATAAAACGACAAAAGTATATAATATCCTATTTAGAATTTTAATCGTTATTTGTATTACGATTTGGTTTTCCCGCAAAATTGCGTCGTTAAATAAGCCACAAACAGCCGTAGGCGGTCTCCGTGCTGACGCATTAGCTTTACCGCTTGTTGTCTGCACCGGCCCTTAATTTAGTTAGTGTCCGATGTTAAAATAATAACAACAGGTTTGAACGTGAGCTTTTTTGCGTAAGGTGAATTATACCTGTTTATTCTGATGACGCATGTAATCTAATCTTTGTTAAAAAAAAATGAACAGAATGTATTCTATGTGAATAACATTCTTCGCCTGTAAAATAAAGGTCACCAATGATGAGAACAGAGATGAATATGTAGCATTGGTGAAAGAGCTTTACAACACGGTTCTCATTTTTTAATGTAAAATAGACTACACGTTTGTCCAGTACAGCCTATTAACTCTAGCCTTGAAGAGCCCCAAATAGAAGCTAACTGCAACTACGCTTATTTCTGTCGCCAAGGAATAATGCGAGCATAACTGTGTTCCGGTTTTGAAGGGTAAACTTATGTCTTAGGGCTGTGCCCCTCAATCTTTGCGATTTAAAGCTTTTTTACGCTTGCCATCAGGAGCACGATTTGTTGATTCCGTCACTTGGATTCATAAAAAAAAACTCCATCTCGCTATGACATTATGAGGACAGTAATGTATACCAAATAGTGATGAAAAATTCTTATAATACAATTCTCATTTTTTTTAAATGTAGACTGCAGTGGCCAATAATGTTTTCCATTAGACTATTATTCTATTTTTAAGTTATTTGAACGTGACGTTCAACTTGTTTGACCACCCTGATATTCAGTTATTTTTGTGAAATTACTCGACTAGTTTGTTGTAAGTTAATACAAAGATCAAACACTAAGAAAATTCTACTTCAATCCGGCTGGATCAGAATCAACGTCTTCAAGCAAATGATGCCAGTTAAAATTTTTCTTAGTGTTCCATTCTTGCATTATTAATTGTAACTAACTGGACATTGGTTCATATCCAGCCATCGTCGGGTAATGAAAAGAAAGAAGGTACGAGGGTTTTTTTTTGAGGCGTTATAAATAATCAAGGTTACGTGCTATAACCTGTCAATATTTTCGTAACTCATATCACAAAGGCGCTTTTCTTACTTCTGAACTGAAATTCTATTGTCTATGGTACTCGCTATTGAACTGAAAAATGTCACTAAAGTTCTTCTTCAAAAACTTCTTGTATCAATAATAATAGCTGCTCGTTTCTATTCTTGGTTGAATATAGAACAGCTTGTCGGAGAACTACTCTTGTATCACTTTCCTGGGAACTTGTCAACGGTAGACATACCTGAGGAGTTTCTCGACAAGGACCTTCCCTATGAAGCCGGTGCCGCCGGTGATGAACACTGTTTTTCCGGCGAAAGTGGCTGATATGCGGTCCGGTAAAGTCTCCATACCTTCGCCGTTTTCTTGCTGCACCATTCCTTAATATTTACTGGAACAGACAAAAATTACAATTCGTATTCAATTGTTCATCACAATCTAGCTTAGACTTTCTTATTAAATACCAAGCTCAGGGATCTTTTATAAACAATTTTTTTTTAAATTTCACGTAGGCAAAAACGTTTTCATTGGGAGTATTTATTAAAATGTCCAAGTACGAAATACATAAGTGGCCTCGTACCTCAAGACATAGCTAGCGTTTTAAAAACTATATGGGCTCCCAATTGAAGATAGAACTTTAAATTGCCATAAGTAATTTTTTTTCGGAATATAGTTCACAACACTAAGTAGTTCACACACACAGTTTTAGGATCATAGGATATTTTCTTTTTTTTTAATATGTTTCCGACTGAAAGACTTTATATCCATACAATAAATTTTAAAAAAATCTTTTTAAAAAAACATACGAACATCGCAACAACACACTGCAACTTCCTATTTTTTGCAGCTTTGATTCGTACAATTCACATATTTTTTAGTCCTTTTTGGCCTACACAAACTGAAAGAAGGCGGTAAAAAATAGCTTACAAATTCAATTATACAACAAGAACTTATGGAAATGAAGTTTAGTACTCGTATTCCAGTTTCAAAATTGTATATATAATAGTTTTCAATCAATCAAATATATATATCAATATCAATTCAATAAAAATTTACAATCAAACATTGTTTAAACTTAGAGCATTTAATACTGAAAATGCAAGGGTTTTCAATTATGTCCTCGGGACTATAGTTCGAAATATAATTTACTGTTACGACACTAAATTGATCCGAAATGAAGACGTGAAATTGACTAAACATACGTCTATTACATAACTTAAAAAGAAATATAGTAGCATACCTTGAGATCAACTCGATGAGTTAATTATCCGCAGCAGAGTCCGGAATATGTATTAAATGTAAACCTACCAGCGAGTGGGAAGGTACTACAATGGTAGATCAGTGTACATAGCGCTGGTTTTATTTATTTATTCACCATGCTTCGCGGTCTAAGGTACGACAGTTAGCGGGTAGATATACATACACATATCGTACCTTTGGTATAACAAACCCTCACGTGATTATTTTATAGTGAATTCGGCACGTATGTATAATACTATAAACAAAAAAAAAATATTTATCATCTACATTGGTATATTTGTAAAAAAGTTTTAAAAAATTGGTTGATATCAATCAACTGTGATGAAACGGAGAAAATTAATTTCATTATTATTATTAGAGGTGGGCCGAATATTCGCTTTATGTTCGGTATTCGGTATGTTCGACACAATAACCGAACATTCGTATTCCGCCGATTATTCCGTAAAAATGCCGAACATGCCTTGCGGAAATGCGGAAAATTAAATTGTTTAGGTAGCTAAATTTTTCCTACCTAGTACCTAGTTAACCTAGTTTAGTACCTAGATTCTTCTTTACACATCTGCCAAGACAAAGTGAGAGATCAACTAAAAGTGATAGAAGTAACCTTAATTCGTTTATTTATTTGAATGTGATTCAAGTCTTAATATACATATATTTTAATCATAAATTAAGTAACAGTATGTATAGTTATTTAACATAAAAAGGATTGCACAGTTGGTGACAACGATTTAGAAGTTAGAAATATTCAACGAATTAAGTGAAGGTTACATTTATAGCTGATGCGGGGGTGGGGTAAGCGGGCAGAAGTGTCGCGCGCTCATCATGCACCGACTTGTTAATTTACAATTCAGAACAAAGCGCGGCAAACCCTACCGAATTATTCGGCGGAATATTCGGTTCGGTAATCTTTTTACCGAATATTCGGCCGACTATTCGTATTCGTTGAATCTCGATTTGGCCCATCAGTAATTATTATATCTATTTTAGACTCTCGCCTCTCCCAAGGCTTAAAAGATTAATTTTGAATTATTCCACATATATCTTCCCTGGCCAGCAGGTTAAGCTCCGCTGCATACGCAGTCCGCAGAATACGTGAGCTTACCGATGTTAGTACTGCTAGACTAGTTTACTTTAGTTACTTCCATAGTATATTGTCCTACGGGATTTTCATGTGGGGTAAAGCGGCAGATATTCAAACCATATTTGTATTGCAAAAACGAGCGATTCGTTCTGTGTACCGTCTAGGCTCTCGGATTTCTCTCAGAGAAAAGTTTAAGGAGACTGGCATCATGACTGTGGCATCACAGTACATTTACTCAAATATTTTATATGCTCGTAAAAATATACATAATTTCAATAAGAAAGAAGATATCCATAATATTAACCTTAGAGCTAAGTCCAAACTCATGGTACCACGATTTCGTTTAACCAAGGTAAACAACTCTTTTATGGTGAACTGTATACGTTTTTACAATAAGATTCCGGAGCATATATTAAGTTTATCATTTCCTAAGTTTAAAAACTACATTAAAAATATTTTGATCGAAAAATCATATTACAAAATTGAAGACTACGTGTTAGATAAAGATGTATGGAAAGACGACATGGCTCCAGAATCCACACAAATTTGATTCAAAGTGTATTCCATAGCATTCAAGTTTATTTGAAAAGAGCAATCCCTAGAGTTTCTTGCTCGTTCTTCTCAGGGAGGTCAGCGTAGTGAACGAGCAGTAGCTGTGATGATTTCAAGTGTAAATTTATTTTACCTATGGAATAAATAATCTTTGACTTTGACTTTGACTTTGACATTACTATTATTATTATCTTGGGAATACCCTAATGGGTGATGTTAGATATAGTGTGTGTATTATTATTACCTCATGAAAAATTATGTTACTCTACACAAATTATTCAACTTGTAATAATTTTTAATACATCATTATAGAAACCAATTAAGATTTATTTCAGTATACTAGATAACAATGGAAGAGCGGGTCTTCCTGATACAGGTAGACGATACCTACTAGGAAGATCCAGTCGTAAATTAAAAAAAGTCGTAAGTCCCATGTTCCTGTAATTTCACCAGCACCCCTTCAAAACCTGAACGCAGTAATTATTTAATTCTTTTAATTTTTTTATTTTAATTATTATTAAGGTAAGGTGGCAATACTTCCTGGACTGCTGATAAAAAAAAAAGATTCTCAATTCGTTTGTTTTTTTTTTGTATGTTTGTTATGAGGCAACTCTTTTCGATTTGTGAACCGACTTTGATGATTACTTTTTCATTGGAACTTCCTTATAGGTACCATTTAAATTTCAAGTTAATATTCCACCTCCAAGGGTGGCAAAGTATGGGTTGAATCCGGTTTCGCGGACTTTCCGGCAACCGATTTCAATAAAACTTGACAAATAAATGTAATTCCACAAACGTTTGTGGTTGGTTTTTTTAGTACTCTGTAAACTGAGATTATTTAAATTTATTTAGCTTTGGATTACGACGTTGTTAGCTTGAAACTAAACAACAAAATAGATGAATGGACTAAAAGAAATACATCAATGTAATAAATAATAATATTATACCAAAGGTGCTATTTGTTGTATACTTATTTGCTTCGTTTGTGGGCTTATTGTAAGGTTTTGTTGGGACCATACAACATAGTCGGACTAATGTTTGGCCGGGTATAGTGACTTATTTTGTTATTTTTAACTTCTACCTGTGTTGCCTCAAAAAATGAGTAAAAAGAGTAATTTTCGGTAAGTATTATTCTCTACGGAATTTCGGTGGCAATATTATTTGAATGTTCTAGAATATTGCTATGAAGTATTATTTAATTTCGAGTGTGTAATTTTTATAACTTAAATGTTCTATTGAACATTTAAATTATAAAAATTGCCACTGGAATTTAGCAGAGAAAACTAACCTAAAAATTATTCTGAAAACAGTAAGTTAAATTATTAAATTACTCCACAAGACGTTTTTCGTTAGAATTTTTTCTAAGTGTTTGGTCTTTGTTGGAGTAATTTCACGATAAATAATTGAATATCATGGTGGTGAAATATTCTGACATTCAATAAAAATTTAATTACACTTAACAGCGACATCTCTAGCCAGGACTGGTAGCTGTAAAGGTATGTTACCTAACTGGGTGACAAAATACTTTCATAGATTTCTCATAGATGGCGCTACGCCTAAAAAGTCGTTGAAAACCAAACACAAAGATCCAACAACAATCACAGAGAAATTGGTCACGTCCGCTGGTTCGTTCAGTGGCTTAGTTGGCATAGCGTCTCCCACTGTTTGCTAGGAGACACCGGTTCGAATCCGGCCGGATCGAAGGAATTTTTTCTACGAGGTCGATCTTTGTATTAATAATTATAACAGTAAGTTATTACTTAATTAAGGTACTCTAAATGTTGAGCAGCTTTGTATGCTTATGGGCAATTGGCAGATTTAATGAGAAATCTGTGACAAATGTAATCAATAATAAGTTTTATTTTTAAAAAGGTTTGTTTGTGTTCGTGTGTGTCTGTACGTATGCTGTCTGTGGCATCACTGGGCATTGTAGCTCCCAAACAGTTAGACTGATTTCAATGCGTTTTTTTTATTTGAAGGCTAATTTATTTTGGAATGTTGCCACAGACATAGCTTTTTTTTCATTAAATGTCATGATGTTCATGGTATGTATATTTTTCTTATAATACCAAGAGACGGGACGTGCAAGTCGTACGCCTGTTGGTAAGCGACACATGCTATGCAGAGTCTTTACCCAACTGCACCTATCTAACGTATTTTTTTTTGGCAATTTATCTGTACATATTTATAGAGAAATAAAATTTTGTAAGTACGAAGAAAATCTGTCGACGAAACAAAAACAAAAGCTTATAATCTCCGAATATATCGGTGGAATTGGCGATCAAAAATGTAAACAAAGGTACCATTCCATAAACAAAATATTCTAAAAATTATATAAATCACATAAATTCGTCAAGAAAAGTGTAACCAATTGTGTTTTTGTTTTATCATTAAGTTGACTAAGTCCGCGAGTTACTTTTTGCCGGTACTGTTAAAATCAAGTTGTTTGAGACACAAAAAATCGTATATATTTACCAGCAATATCAGAGCTCCTTGTAAAGTTTGTCTAAGTATGTACTGTCATCTTACCTATATCTGCCGCCAAGTTGTAATGTGAGCATTAGTGCATTCCGGTTTTGAACAATAATGGTCTATCCACACATATCCGGGCCGTGCCCGGGACGGGGACGGGCCGTGCTCCGCCAGGGGCTCAAAGAAATATCATTGCGTATATTTTGTATGAACTCGTCCACACATGTCCGTGTCCGGGACGGGACCAGGACGGGCCCGCAGTTTAGACAAAAAACGTCCTTTAGGCTGCTGGTGAAATTACGAGGACGTGAGACTTGTCAACTCATGTCTCAGGGTAACGGGCGCAGTGTAGTGGTAGTGCCCTCAGATCTTTGCGATTAGAGCTCTGAGCAGCAGTGCAACTGTTAAGGTACGTTTTCACTGTCGACGTGAGATACAACGAGGATTGAAATTTGTGTGGCAAAATTTGATTCTCTCCTAGCGTATCTTCGGTGGAAATGGTTTGGATTAACGAGGATCAGAGAGGCGAGAACTGAAATATTTCTTGATGTAATATTGAACCGTATTGCTGCCTACATATTGTACTCGGGGTATTATTCTCTGCAGAGTACGTACGATTTGAGATTTAAAAAAAAGGATGGCAGTATTTGATTCTTCAGTTGTGTGTTTATCGCTAGACGAAAATTGAACAGCAGTAAATCTTCACTATCCACAACGTCATCGCCAGCTCGCGTGAGCTATTAATGGCAATTTTTTGTGGAAATAGGTCGGCGAGATTTCGATTCTCGTCTCGCCTTGCCGGTGGAAATCCACCTTTATGAACAGGCTTGTCGCTAACCACCAGGCGCACGACGCGCTTGTCCTATCACTTGGTATATTAATAAAAAAACTCGAAGATAATATTGCGAAAAATATATGTTCAATTTTAATGCGTTATTTAAAACCTGTGACAGAACAATACATTAGCTAAATGTTGAGACAGCTCATGACGTACTATTGGGAGCAAAACAAATAGGTACGTGGACAGATGTTGTATGTACGTCAGTGATTATTAAAAAATGAATAAAAAAGCAACTGGGTTTTCGTCATTTGAAAATGGTTACAACATTTTTTAATATGATATCATGAGGCGATACGCTTCTATAATAAGATTCCGTTTATAGTCGTTGAAAACCACAGACATATATCTAGATAGACGCCGCAAGTATATGTACTTCGCGTGCCTAAAATAAGTGACACACACTTAATTGCCGCTGCTACACATCAGAATGCGTTCGACCGTTATCGTAGATAAAAACCAGTCGAAAACGCGAAAAACGCATGATTGTGCCGTTATAAACTGCAAAAGCACCTTAACTGTGGGTAAAGGAGTAAACTGGGACGTTTCCTTCCCCGGAAAAGATGTGATCTAATCAGAAGATGCGTAATTTGTTTTAAAAACAATTATTTTGGGATTGTATAAATTTCCAGAAAACAAAAAAAAAGAAAACAATCTAGTGTATTTTGTAATACATTACGGTTTTTACTTGGTGCGATATATATGTGATTCTTTGTTAATACGCCATGAATATCGAAAGAAAGCACTATTGTACAATACATTCAGTTTCGTGGTACGGCCGCTTGTATGTACAGACAACGGCAAATCAGACTACACATTTTTGTTCTAAAATCGCCTCCATTGCATCAGAACAAGATACGTCAACGTGTAGCTTGATGTGCTGGTGTGTGTACATTTTTTTGGCCAAGTTTAACATTTAGTGATGTATACGTTAGGCAACACTGTTCTCGATTCTGATCGGTTTTGAAAACAAAGGGACGAAAATTATTATGACCTTAGCAATATTATAAAAATATTCTATTGTTAGAACGTTTATTTTAGTAATGTTTCGTTTTTTTTATTCAGTTTTATAGTATCTATTATCAGTAGTAACTGTAATTTCGATAATTTTTGCAGCACGTTGTCTCGAATGTCCAAGTATAGTGAGCAAATAATTACACATAGAAAATATATAATGAAAAGAATTAACACTGCCCTGTGTTTACAAAAACCTGGAGTTGGTCATATGTATGAGTTCGTTGCTTTCGAGGACGAAGGTGGTCTAGTTCATTCCACCTAAGATGCTATCCAAATATACAGAGTAGCAGAGTTAGAAACCCGAGAAATAATAAATAAATCACAAAAATTTCACACGAGGCCGTCATTAAGTAAACTTCTCCTCTGATTAATAAGATTTTACCATATTTTGTCAGCAGTAACATTTTCATTTGTCTTGGCATTCATCAATTTGACCAATTACCAACAGAAAACCATCTAGTAAAATTAATTAAGGCAGTCGCAAGTTCATAAATTGACGTGCGTATTCATTATTTAAGTAATCGATAAGATCTTCTATAACAAAAAGACGTGATATAATACGCTCATTTTATTGGAAGGGCAATAATTTAAATATTTGCAATCGATTAAAGTCTTAATTTTTTTAAGTAATAAATATTTTTTTAAAACAAGTAAAGTAAAGGCTTAACTATCTTATTCTAGTATTGTTCTACTATATTATTATTACGACTATTTGTAATCAATAAATACTTCAACAAAAATTATTATATTTAGAATCGATTAATTGAATGGATCGAGCGTGCTTTACGCGTATTCCGGTCAACCAATCGATCTAGAGCGAGTGGAAGGAGGTTTACATCACTAAATAGCTCTTGTGACGTCATAGTGGGTACAAAAAATGTGACACGCTTGGTTTTCATACAAATTGCTATACTTTGGCGTTTATCTAGATATACATATGTCTGTCACAACCTGTCTGTCACAGTTACAGTGTTGGGCAAAATTAAATTGTTCTGGCAATTAAAGATTGACAATTAATTAATTGTCAATTGCGAAACAGCAATTAACGATTGATCAATTGTTAGTTGCGAGGGTGGGTGGGTTAGAGGGTGGATTAGGAGTTGTGTTAAGGGGTGGGTTTAGGGGGTGGTTAGTGGGTGGGTTAGGGGGTAAGTTAGGGGGTGGGTTAGGAGGTGGGTTAGGGGTGGGCTAGGGGGTGGGTTAGGGGTTGGGTTAGGGGGTGGGTTAGGGAGTGGGTTAGGGTATGGGTTAGGGGATGGGTTACCCACCCACACACCCACCCACCCCCTCAATTATGAAGCAATAATAACATTTTCACAGATAATAAATTTGTTCTAACCACCTCTGTGGTCGAATATGGCATGGGCAATATAGTATATGCATGTATTGTATGGCACTCCTCTCTACATCCAAGATGTCAGGAACGACTTTTAATGAGCACCCCCAAATACCTCGAAAATAATACCCATATTGCATTTGCTTGAAAAGTCGTGTTCGCCATCTTGTATTTAGAAATAAATGCTATATTCGTAATGAGTGGGGTACTCATGGGGCACTCAAATACCTCGAAAACGATACCCAACTTGCCATTATTTGAAAAGTCGTGTCCGCATTCTTGGGTTTAGAAATGAGTGCCATATTTGTGATGAGCACCTGAAAATACCTCAAAAACGATACCCAACTTGCCATTGTTTGAAAAAATCGTGCTCGCCATCTAGGATTTAGAAATGAGTGCCATATTCGTAATGAGCACCCCGAAATACCTCGAAAATGATAGCCATGTTGCATTTACTTGAAAAGTCGTGTCCGCCATCTTGGACTAAGAAATAAATGCTATATTTGTAATGAGCACCCCCAAATACCTCGAAAACGATACCCTACTTGCCATTATTTGAAAAATCATGTCCGCAATCTTGGATTTAGAAATGAGTGTCATATTCGTAATGAGCACCCACAAATACCTCGAAAATGATACCCATATTGCATTTACTTGAAAAGTCGTGTCCGCCATCTTGGATTTAGAAGTAAATACTATATTCGTAATAAGCATTCCCAAATATCTCGAAAACGATATCCAACTTGCCATTATTTGAAAAATCGTGTCCGCCGTCTTGGATTTAGAAATGTGTGCCATATTCGTAATGATCACCCCAAAGACCTCGAAAATGATGCTCATATTGCATTTATTTGAAAAGTTGTGTCCGACATCTTGGATTTAGAAATGAATGCTATATTTGTAAGGGTACTCATTACAAATACTTCGAAAACGATACCCAACTGAACCAACCGACCCCCCCACCGCCCCCCCCCACCGGCCCCCAATCGGCCCCCCAACGGCCCCCCACCGGCCCCCAACCGCCCCCCCACCCGGCCCCCCAACCGCCCCCCAACCGGAACGCAACAATTAAAATCAATTGTAATTAAATCAATTGCGACGTGGAAATTGATTTAATTTAATGACTTTTGAGGTCGGTTTTTAACCGGAGGTTAGGTTATTACTTTTTCTATTATACATCTGCCTCTCTTTAGTCTTTTATTATTTGCTCATATTGTTTAAGAAAAGCACTGTACTAGAACGGGGATTGCTTAGCGCGTATTAGTAATACAAGGCTTCGCTGGTGCCCGTCCAGCAGTC
>NW_020653575.1:6984691-7006549 GCF_003589595.1 Hyposmocoma kahamanoa | reverse complement strand
ATTTCATTTGACCAGTAAATTACCGAAATGGAAACACGATAATCAAATGCTAGTTACGCGTAATTGCACTATCGATATATGGCATACATGTCTTTTAGTAATAATAATAACCACTGAACAGTAACTGTCAAAATGTTCACTTTCGGTCAAACGTCACTGGTAACTATAGTTACCAGTAAATTACAGTACCCGATTGGTGAACTGTTTTACAAATAACTTTGGTGTTACCACCTGTATTAAGACCAAATGTTTACTAGTATTTCACTGTTAAATACTCGATATCTTAGTATAAAGTAACAAATATTCACGATGCCTCCCTATAACAGAAAAAAATGTGAAAAAAAAAAACTTGGCGGAATTGTTGACGTTTAGTGTTTGATGAAGACCTTAAGGATTCGCTCTGGACCTTTTGGAGGGAAAAGTGTCGTTTTTATTTTGACTTTTAATTATTTTGTGAAATCTAGTTTAAAGTGGAATAGGATAGTGCTATTGTGCCTTAATCGAAGATTAAAACGCGAAATTGTACGAATCTCGAACTAGAATATCCGTATCGGCCCGTTTTAAGGAATCCCGAGTCAATCCAAACACGCCGCCTCAAATTGCCTATCCTCTTTGTGGCGGCCATATTTACAGAAACATAATTAAACTTCATGTTTAGGCTGATGGCTTAGCCAAAGCCTTAATAAATAAAAAAAAAATGAAGACCTTAATTGTGATAGATGACATTATTAATTAATTTCTGTAATTATTACCTATCAAAATAATCGTGAGGGTGTGCTTTTTCAGATGGTGTTAAAACTTTAACATTGGACGTCTTATTGGAATCACAATCTTATTGGAAAAAAGGTTATCAAAGTGGAGGTCATCGCACCTTGAGATTGTTTTTTTGAAAAAAACTTATTCATTATTAAAATACTTTGTGGAGTAAAATATCACATAAACACATAACTTTATTCAATAGAGGTTGTATTAAAACATTTTTTACGTCGTTACATTGTGAGTTGTGATAGGATTCGTCAATTTTCTTCCTCGCGAGTTATAGTTTTTTTTACGCCATTTTCGCGATTTTCGTCGCTACCCGCGATTGTTATTAATTAATTTTAAAAATAGTTGTACATTGTATTCGTATGATTCTAGTGTTAATCGATAGGTATTTAAATGCTTGTCATCTTTATATATGTTTTGTTTCTTAATACAGTGAATGTACAAGGTAGTTAGAGGTTAAAGCGTAAAAAACTATGAAAATTTCTCAGAAGTGTTCAGTGTACTCAGAAATTAACAAATAAAGTTGTCGTATTACAATCATAACTGTAGTCTAAACAAAAGCTACTTAAGTGCTCTTATCGCCTATGTTATTATTTTTACGGTAGCTTAATAGGTTCTTGAGTTTTCAAGTGTTTATATTATACGAGTCTTATTGCCGCCCATAATGTAAACAATAAAAAAGGTACCAACGGATTAGAAAAGTGAGAGGTATCAAATGTCACGCGCGCCGACGATCAAGTAGATATCGACTGCATGAAATTTCTAACGACTTCTATGTCCATGAGTACATTTGGTCAGTTTCCCAAAAATTACTTTTCGAAATTAGTCACTTTATTATAAGATGATCTACATGTCCCTAATTTAGAATTCACGATTTATCTTAAATCATAAACGACGCTCAACTCGAGCGTCATAGAAGTCACGAAGCACCTCTCTATGTTACTTCATAAGTAAATTAAGAAAAATTCAATAAGAGCTAAATTATGAGAACCAAGCCGACTTAAGCTGCTATGTCATTCAAGGCTCATACAGTCACCGAAGATCTTCGGCGTAACGTGGCACAAAGCAGTTGTTTACTTCTTGGGTAACCGTATCACTTTGATGTTGCTTCCTTCGTACAAGCAGTCTGTCCGGGACGGGAACACGCTCTTCAGGTTGCCTTCTAAGTCTACCACTTTCACCTGCAATCAATAACAATAAAATAAATAAAAAATAGCCTTTATCCACTGATTACTTACTACTGCTTAATTCTAACAGTAATAATTCTTAATTTTAACATCAGCATCGGATCTCGTTCTAATCATGTTGCCCTCTGACATAGGCCTCCTCCATATTTCTCCATAAGCAACGGTCTTGTGCCGACCGGCGCCATTCTCGGGGCAGATCGTCTTCCCACATTCTTGTTGACCTTCCTCTATGCCTCTTTACATCTCTTGGATACTAATGTGTCACATCTTTTGACCACTTTCTTTTGTTGATCTTGCCGCGTGTCCACACCAGCGCCAATGCAGTCTTTTGATTTTCGTTGTGACATCTGTCACCTTGGTTGCCTTCCTAATTCTGGAGAGTCTCCATTTGTCTCTCAACTTGATGTGTAACATGCTTCTCTCCATCCCTTGTTGGCACACCTTTAGTCTTTGGCTGAGAGACTTTGTCAAGCCCCATGTTTGGCACCCATATGTGAGCAGTGACATTGGGATAACTTCATTCTTAAGTATCTCTTTGAGCGACCAATAGCGTGCCCAACTGTTGCTTACTGTTCTTTGAATTTCCTTCTCCATTTGTAAACTTGGGGATATTATTTGTCCTAGATAGACAAATTCATCGACATGCCCATGGCAGTCGTAGTACCACTTAGATAATAAATCGCAAAGATCTGACGGGCACTGCCACTGCGCCTGTCACCCTGAGACATAAGTTGACAAGTCCCAAATGCCTGTAATTTCACCAGCACAGAAATAGGTAAGGTGGCAGTATTTCCCTGGACGAATTCTTTCACAATGACCTCTACTGCTACTGAGGTGACCATCGTCACTCGTGAACATTTGCTACATCCATTGAGTATATAACTAGAAATAGAGACAAAATGTCATTGACTTACAAATAAATGGACGACGGGTCTAATACAAAAACCACGAAAAAAATGTCCCAAGTCAACCTATTCGAAATTTAAATTGTAATGTCATCGCAGTATCGCGCTGTCAGTAGAACAAATGAAGACTAAAGCGGAGTTTGGCGCTCTGTATACGATTTTAGCGCCTTACAAGTGCGGACACTTTTTAGCGCGGACCCGACGTCCATGTAATTGTAAGTCAATGCAAAATGTCATTTAATTTGTTTGAAAACTATTCTGCCATATCATTACTGTGATATCTGCGCTCCGATTGGCTGGCCCGAGTTCGAAACAATTGACGGGCGTCGTCAATTGTTTCTCTTTAAATCGACCAGTTAACTTAAGCTTTGCTTTAATGGACCAAAATTGCAAAATTATATATTTAATATTTAATCACCAATGAAATTTGATTCCGTTTGTTTTGTAATTAGGTGTTTTGCTGTTTTTCCCCTCACCACCGAATGGAACAGCACGCCATTGTTAGAGATATAATCTTTATTACAATAAGTACAGAATATTTTTGGAATACACGGAGACATACACACTGGTCAGTTGGTGGTGCTTCTACATTTCAATGCAAACGAGAGTTGATATTCATAAGTGATGTATGACTGATGAGTTACCAGCTTTATTTCATAGGTAAGCATTATTACACTAGAAATCGTCGCAATGGTTAAACTCTACCGCTCATTCGTAAGGCATATTCCCCCGAAAAGAATGAGCAAGAAACTCTAGGGGTTGCTCTTTGTAAATGACATTTGTACACATGAATGTGTACAAATGTTCATTTATAATATATTTTTTTGTTGTATTCAAACACGAGACAAAGTCAAAGACAAAAACATCGAGAGAAAGTTTTTGTTTCACTATAGTTTTAAACCTCATGAATGGCAAATTGATATACAATATTAACCGGAATCTTGTTATAGAAGTGTATATATACATTGCTATATAAATGAATTTGTGATTTTGTGAAGACGACTACCAAGAACACCTAGTTTATTTTTGTTCCTCGTGTTAATGTTGTCTGTCACTATTTTTGCATAAGGAAATTACTATTCCTCTTAACATAAATTACATTTTCATTAATGTACTGTGACGCTATTGTAAGAAGGTTAGTTTCCTTAAACTTATCTCTCAAAGATGCTCTGGGGCCCAAATTGTCAATTGCCCAAACCACATGTTTTCGCGGGACAAAGATTCTATTGATATCGGCGGCATTACCCCAAAGTAAAATGTCGACGAGAAACTTTTTGTACTTTGATTGTAGCACCTTTATTCATTGAGTTGTATTGCAAAAAAGGCACATTTTTAGTTGATTATTATTGTTAATAATGTACCTGTTGAATGGTGAGCGAGTGGAACCCGTCGGGCTGGTCGGACAGTCCGAGCAGCAGGCACTCTTGTAGCATCTTGTTCATGATGGTCCGGCAGGCGCCCAGAGACGCTTGTGACGTCACTTCCACTAACATCGACTGGCTTTGGTGCGACATCTGGCGAGAAATAAATTAATCGCTTGCAACATAAAATTTTAATGTACAGTAAGTCTTTTGCAAACATGAATATACCTTGGTATCTTCTGCATTGGTGATAGGCGGGAAGCTAATAACTCTACCAGTTGCGTCTTCAAGACATGGGTACTTAGGTTTGCCTTCCAACAGGTACAGGTATCTGAAAGAAATTAATAATATGAATTATTTTTGTTATTAAGGCTCAATTCACATTGCGGCGGAAAGCAATAGAAGCGAATTTTTGTAACGATATTATACATAGCATAATGAAAAAAGGTCAATTGTGTAACTCTGTCTGTCAAGTTTGTAGTAAGTGTAATGTATGCCTTGACGATGTTCCATATTGGGAAGCTACAGGCTACAATCAGAGGACATAAAAACTGTCGCAGCCAGGAAAGTCCTTCTGTTCTTTAATGCTGTTGGCCTTGGCTCTGAACTGTAGTTAGTGGTTGTCACATTGGTGTAGTGCTGAGGAGCCGCAAAGGCCCTGAATGAGGTCTAATAATAATTATGTACTTTATATTATTAATTAACATGTTGAGACAAATACACAATTTATTATTATTAAGACATTCCAAGACAAAATCAACCTGTACAGAGTTATTTGTATAATATTGTGAGATTAAGAGACTTTGTCAAGCCCCATGTTTGGCACCCATATGTGAGCAGTGACATTGGGATTACTTCATTCTTAAGTATCTCTTTGAGCGACCAATAGCGTGCCCAACTGTTGCTTACTGTTCTTTGAATTTCCTTCTCCATTTGTAAACTTGGGGATATTATTTGTCCTAGATAGACAAATTCATCGACATGCCCATGGCAGTTGTAGTACCACTTAGATAATAAATCGCAAAGATCTGACGGGCACTGCCACTGCGCCTGTCACCCTGAGACATAAGTTGACAAGTCCCAAATGCCTGTAATTTCACCAGCACAGAAATATGTAAGCTGGCAGTATTTCCCTCAACGAACTCTTTCACAAGGACCTCTACTGCTACTGAGGTGACCATCGTCTCTCGTGAACATTTGCTACATCCATCAAGTATATAACCAGAAATAGAGACGAAATGTCATTTAATTTGTTTGAAAACTATTCTGCCATATTATTACTGTGATAACTGTGCGCCGATTGGCTGGCCCGAGTTCGAAACAATTGACGGGTGTCGTCAATGGGTGTGAGAAACAGAGTTATTTGTATAATATTGTGGGTATGGAACAAAAGTTACTGTTCATGATGCTAGTAATATATTTCTGCGAGGTTATTAGTATTCTGCCGTCCACTATCTGAAATGTGGCTAAGTGACAAAATAGTTATTTGAGATATCTATAAAAAACCTTAACCCAGTTTTAGAATACTGAAATTGTTTAGTGATATTACAGCTATGCATCGTTAGGGTAAGTTCCAATAACTCGAACACGTTAACTAATTTTAACTGTTTTTAAAAGATAATTTTATGCTCTATTTTTTGCTATTTAAAACGGTTAGTCGACCATTTATCACATAGCCGCGTTTTAGTTAGTGGACGGCAGTATATCACAAATAACCCTGTTGGTCTACATCACAATTGAATGATTGCGAAGAGGTTATTTCATACTTGTATATTCCAGAGTAAACATTCCGCTTCTTCTCCTTCCGGAGGGCCTCGGCCTCAGCAGTAAGCTGCTGGAAAAGCTGTTCCCCAGTACAGGGCTTCAGCCGCAACAAAGGTGTCAACTTCAGCTCAGATGGTGCCTTAGCCGTGTATGTGAGGTCTCCTGAAAATCAGTAAATTTCACGAAATGTGATAAACGTTAGAAGAGTTATTCAACCTTATCCCTTCCTCTCCTTTCCATCAGCGGACCACCCGTGCCGGACTGCGTTGCCACAGTTGGACGGTCAGTTCAATACCGTACCGCACTAAAAAGTTTGGCAATTCGTTTTTATACCGAACCATCAAATTGTGGAACCAACTCCCGGCGCATGTATTCCCTCCCCTCTATAACATCGGGTCCTTCAAACGTAGTGTGAAGAAGCATTTGGCCAGACCGGCAAAATGATAGTGACGGAGTGAAGATATTTGTGTTTTCCATCCGTTACTCTCATCTCTGGACTGTATTCGCACTTTCCTTCAGGCGCGGTGCAGTCATTTTGCCGAGTCACAATAAAAAAAAAAAAACCTTAAAAAACTTGAAGCTTGAAGCAACATATCACTGATGTAATTACAGTGTCACAACTATGTTTTTTCATATAATTATTAATACAAAGATCGAACACTCAGAAAAAATTCCTTTGATCCGGCCGGATTCGAAGGAATTTTTTTTGACTGTTCGATCTTTTTATTAATAATTATGTCTTTTCTATTCATATAAAATTACCTGCTTAAACAAAACGTCACATATACTTATACTACATACCTGGAGGAATCTTGTTCAAATCGTGTGTAGCAATTGTCCCTACATTTCTCTTATCGCAGACGGTGTCGTGCAACTTTGTCTGCAGCTGGATAAACTTCTTGAAAGAAGCTTCAGTGAACTTCATATCGTTGATTATGCAGCACAATATGTACGGACGGACAGATCCAACTTGGCTTTCGTCAATTTTCACTTTCAGAATATCGTCTTCTACATGTAAAATCTTCATAGAATGGCACATATCACAAATTTTATCATCTGCTTCAAGTTCCTCTTGTTTCTTCCCTTTCTTGCCTTTACCTTTGGTGGCAGTGGACTGTGTCTGGTCAGATTTGGGGCAGTGTTCCCTGATGTAATCTAATATCTGTTTAGTGCGGCACTGGTCTACTAGCTTCATGAGCCTTTTATCTGCCAGTTTGTTACCTTTTAGGTTAAACTCTGCAATATCAAAGTAGAATAAGTATTCTATTATTTTTAGAATTTAAAAAGGAGTACAATATACTTAACTAAACATAGTCCTACAAAACTGTATATACAGTTTGACTGCTGGATTGAAACAAGTCTCAACTGAGCAAAAAGTTACAAAGTGACACTCAATGTTGTTAAAAATTCTTAAACAATATAATTATTTATCGAGTTCTTAGGTTTTCGTGATTGTTACACATAGGAAATGAAACTATTTTTCTGGATTTAAATTGCGCATATTTGTTTTTTCAACGTCTGCCGTGACCATGGGGGCTCAACCGTACATTAACAATCGCACGAGTTGAGAGTTGAAATTAATATGGTGAATAGATTACATAGTTAGCAGTCTAATCCTAAAATATTAGCTTTAGGAAACTCGTAGTTTTGATAATAAAAATTATTGAAATATTCGAAAATAAGTGATAAGAAACAGGTTTTGTAGGTTAGGAAAGCACAGCGTTTGGTTGTTGCAGTATTATTATTGAAATAACGCAAAAAAATAAACATTTTCGTAAAAAAAAATTAACGAAACGCCGCGCGCGCGGCGTTTCGTTCATTTTTTTTTACGAAAATGTTTATTTTTTTGCGTTATTTCAAAAATTTTTCGCAGTATTGAATTAAACAGCACAAATTAATACGTAATTGTAAATTTAACATAGAAATTCACTATAATTCGTATGTAAGCTTTTATTATTGAACAAATATTTTTTGTTGCAAAAAATAACGAAACGCGAAAAGAACGCCATGTTGTTTGTTGTTGTTTGCTGTTTGATGTATGCATCAATTAGGATTTTGCGTTTTTGCCTGGTTTTAAGTTAAATTTAGTTTCTCATATAACACAGGAAGTGGGGAGGGGTTTGGGGGTGGGTTTTTCCCGCTAGGGGTTCGGGGGGAGGGGTTTACCCCGCTCTTTGGTGCGAAAACACGATTTTTTGAGGTTATTTTTTTCGAATTTTCAAACATTAATATCTCGAAAACTATTAACTTCCTAACTTTGAAACTTTACACGAAGGGTCCCCTCCCCTCCCCCCCCTTCCCCCCTCCCACCCCTCAAATCGTGCGATGGTAATGTACAGTCCTTCCAAAAAACTAAATAACTATAATTTCTGTCACATTCTTATTTGTGCGAGTTCATTTAATCTTATCTGTAAGATTTAGTATTTAAGTTAGTCATCATCATAGGACGTGTGAAGAGCCCTAACCATCAGTTTCTTTGAAGAAGAAAAGAAATATGCAATTTTAGAACTGAAAAAATAGTGGAATGGCAACAAAGAAAAATTTATTTATATTACAAACACCTTACCTTTTAATTTTGTCATGCTGGCAACCTCTCCAGGTAGTGTTTTTAGCTGATTGTCACCAATATCAAAATTTTTCAAAGACGGCATGCTCTTGGCCACATGACTCGGAATTGACTCTATCAAGTTCCCTTTCATTTTTAGATCAGTCAAATGTGGTAAATTGGCATTCTCAACATCCACAAAACTAGTTAATTTGTTGTTGGAAACATCGAGTGTGATCAAGTTGGGAAAATCATTAAATTTAGGCATTGTCTCAATCTGATTGGAACTGAAATTTATGCTCGCTAATTCTTTCATTTTATTTAAGCTGTCTGGGATAGATGTGAGTTGGTTGCGTGACAAATCGAGCACCTTTAGTTTCGGCAGTGAGGTTATGTTTTCATTGAACTGTTCTATTTTGTTCCCGAACAAAAGCAGCGACTGCAGGTTTACCAGCCTCTTTATATCATCTGGGATGTTCGTTAGACAAGTTTCGCTGATATTCAACAGATTTAATCCGGTAAGTTGGAATACAGAGCCATCCAAACCCGTTTCTGATATGCGTTTCGATATAGATGCTCCAGACAACTTTATTTCGTGTCTATTCTCCGATTTTGCGGTCGCAACTTCGGGCCACACACTCATTTTGATTTGAAAATTCCAGTAAATTGTACAAAATTACGAAATTTAATGAAAAGATTACAAACCACGACGCTAACGGAGAAACGGAAAAATGTAAATGTCAAATGACAAACACAAGTGTTGCCAGGGCCTTTGAGTCGAAAATTACATTGCGTTTTTAAAATTAAATTACTTGAATTACATTTTTACAAATTAAGATAAATTTTGCAGTAAAAGTTACAATGAATGGTAACGAGTACGCCCAATAATCTTATTTAAGAATACAAAATCGCTGAGTACGCGTAATTTCTAAAAAAATAAGTACAGCGCTACTAAGTTCGGGGTATGTTCGGGGTCAAGAGCATTTCATGTAAAGCTTAATGTTGTGATTTGAGACAGATTACTTTGTAACATATACTGATTTCTATGTATGTACACAAAAAAATAATGTAAGCAGGATCAAGACAAATAACGATTTAACAAATTATTTATTACACATTCCATTATTTGAGTGCGTTCGTAAACTATTAGACATAACAATGTGTTACTTCAAAAACTCAAAAAAAACTCAACGTTCCCAAAATGATGAAAATTACTTTGAAATAAAAAAATAAGAAAATATAAAAAATGTTATCGTCTAGCAACACTGATAACCACAGAGAAACAAGGCAAATGACATTGCCAATCAAATTATTTTTTTGTTAGGCTTGGACTCATCAGACTAACGTTTTACAAATCCTCAAAGAAATAAATCTACACAGATAATTACAATAAACTTAGAATACGTCCATTACGTCTTACGACCTAACTTTTAGGATAAATATTTTATAATTAATTAATGATTCCCTGGCATACTTCTCGCCTGACGTGATTTACCGTCTGTTGACATAAAGTGAACGTGAAAAGGATTTAAAGTAAATCCTGTTGATTAACCTACATAAGTATATCATTATCATTTGATTAAAAGTCAACTAGATCTAAATCTTAAGATTTAGATATGTATAATGGAAATTATACAGGATGTTTCTAAATATTATCTGATAATGACAATCGGTATTACTTTAGTAATTTGCCATTCAGCAAAAGTGTGACTAAAAGTTATATTTTTTCAATGCCTTGGTCACAAAAACTAATTTCCTATCTTTTTAACTTCTATGGATCTTTTTAATGAAATCCTACTACGTCCTATCACTTCACATAGGGTTTCTTTTGCTGTGCGTAACTTCTATGTGAAACTTGGTTTCGATTGAGTTAGTTCTACCATTTTGTGTTAATATTTGAATCTACTGTAAGATTTTTATAGATACTTTATAGTTTTGTACTATAAAGTTTATAGAACTGCCTCCACAGTCGAGAGAAATATGTGTATGGCCTACATTTATTTCTCTCGTGAGTTTGGGTGTAATTTATGGTTGTCTATGTTTCCCTGGTGCGGGACTATGTTGAGTGTGCGCGTTATTATATTATTATTAAAATATAAATTTATTTCATTATATCTATTACAAGTAAAACAGAATGTAAAGAAGTTATGATAATATCAAAATTGAGAGTAAAAAAGAAACCTAAATATTATACAATCTTCTTAAAACTATACAACAGGTACTCTAATAGGGCAGCTACGACGCCTCAACTGAGTGAATGAGTACCTGTATTTCAAGCATCTTATTTATGCATATTTTTATATTCAAACTAAAAAAGAGTTAATGTATTTATTTAACAACAAACATTTTTGTTATGTAATTTATAAATTAATAGTTACAGATATAATTATGTAATAACTTCTAGCAACCCTTCTGTATCATCGTAAGTCTTATTCTTAAGCCAGAATTTGACGGTCTTTTTACATTCTATCTTACACGAATAAGGCGAAATAACGCAAAGTAGACTTTGTAGTTTTTTTGTTATTAAATCTATAATTGAAGCATTGGGAACAACAAGGGCATTATTATAAAATTGTTATTGCATCAAAACATGTAAAACACTATCTAGTATCATGTGACAAAAACTCTTTTCGATCTGACTTCTAGATGGCGTAATTTTCATTCATTTAGAAGATGGCGCTCCGTCCTTGTGGCATAGATTATAAAAAATTTCGGACCTGTTACCACCTGTTGTTTGTAAAAACTTATTTTAATGTAAAAAAATGTCTGAAACAAGCGACTTTATCCTCAAAATGAAGCATCTCGGTGGCCAGTGAGACCTGCTGAAGATGATACTGTCTATTCATTTCAATACAGCGAATTTAACGAACGATTAAAAATATGTTTAAATTTTTTTCACGTCACCTTTGAGACTGATTCACAATTTATTTCCTTAAAAACCAATAATAAAACGAACGCGGAAAACACAAAGAAAAAAAATATTTTCAAATGTTTCTAATTGTTTTAAAATTATAATAACACGTGAATCTTTTAATTATTATTATTTATATGTCCTATTATAAATTATATATATATATATATATATATACATATATTATATATATATATATATATAATATATAATATTAATTTAATATATAATAATATTTTAATATAATTAATTTATATATATTATTATATATATAATATATATTGTATATAATAATATATATAAATAATAAAGTATATAAGAGTCATATTATAAATATTAAAACGATATTATAAGACATTAAAACTTTATTTTCAATTTTCCCGGTTCTCACTTTTACGTGATACGCCCTTGTTACACCCAATACTTCAATTATCAGCGAAAATACAGAAAGCGGTGCTCGCTGGTTCTTGGAAATAGGTCCTTGACCCCGGTCGACTATGCTGCTGTCGGGAAACAGCAGGCATCATTAACATCATTATCACAGCCGAAAAATGTCCACTGTTGAACATAGACCTCCCCCAAAGAACGCCAAAACGATCGGTCTTGTGCCGCTGGCATCCAGTAGATGTATTTTACGGATTATTTAGGCACACATATGTATGTATCTATGCAGACGTATCTATATTTTTCCTCTTATCACTTCTAAATCAGGTAATACATCATATAGACTTACACGTACAAAACCCAAATACCTTTTAATCAAGGGATTAGTAACTAACCAGTCATAGATAATAACATGTTATTATATCATTAATTGAAACATAAATTTAATTGCATATATGTTAGTTTATTTGTAAGTATGTATGTATTATTGTTTGAATTTGAAGAGATTCTTACACCAGCGTCACAATAAGTGGTAGGCAAATACATTTATGAAAATGTAATTTATGTTAAGAGGAATAGTAATTTCTTTATGAGAAATAGTGACAGACATAACATTAGTACTAGGAATAAAAATAAACTAGCTTTTCTTGATAGTCGTCTTTACAAAGTTAAAAAATAATTTAATGGGCAATGTATGCGCTTCTATAACAAGACTCCGGTTGATATACAAAATTTGCCTTTCACGAGGTTTAAAACTATAGTGAAACAAAAACTTTATACTAAAGGTTATTATACAACTTCTGCGTACTTGGATGACTAAAATCCGCGGTAGTAACCCGTTTAGCTCACGGAGGTAGTCTCAATCTCTGATGTTTGAAAACAAAAAAAAATATATTGTTAATTTTAAATTTTTATTGAATTGATATTCAATTATTTTTTTGTGACATTACTCCACTAGAAGATCGAACACTCGGAAAAAATTCCTCCGATCCGGCCGGATTCGAACCGACGTCTTCTAGCTTCTATATATTGTAAATGTTGAATGTGTGCAAGTGTTATTTACAAAGAGCAACCCCTAGAGTTTCTCGCTCATTCTTCTCAGGGGAATCAGCTTACGAATGAGCAGTAGAGTTTGACCATTATGACGATTTCAAGTGTAATAATGCTTACCTATGGAAAAAGATTATTTTGATTTTGAAAGAATGTCCGTTTGCACTAAACTTAAGTACGTTTTAAACCCATACTTGCAAAAGTCACTCTTAATATATTGTGTTAAGAGTGTCTTATCATTTTAAGCATTGGTTTAAGACGTACATACTTAACTTTAGTGTAAGTGGACATAATTGTTACTGACAAAATAGAGGGTAAACGACCTAAACAAAGTGGTTCGTAATGATGGTGTGATCAGGGGGTTTACTCCCGTCTGCTACTGTGTTCCGGTTTTGAAGGGTGCTGGTGAAATTACAGGCACATGTGACTTGTCAACTTATGTCTCAGGATGACAGGCGCAGTGGCAGTTAAAATTATTTTAATTGAGTCATATTTCAAAGTTGTAGACTACGTGTTAGATATAGATGTATGGAAAGACAACGTGAGTCTAGATTCCACACAAATATGATTCAAAATTATTCTATAGCATTTAAGTTTATTTGAAAAGAGCAATCCCTAGAGTTTCTTGCTCGTTCTTCTCAGGGAGGTCAGCGTAGTGAACGAGCAGTAGCTTAAAAAATTACGTTTTCAAGTGTAACAATTTTACCCATGGAATAAATGATTTTTTTACTTTTCTTTAAATGTCCCTCAGACATTTGCGATTTTATCGCTGAATGCCATTGCAACTGTTACTTGGTATCATAAAAAAAATTGTTATTTCTTCCTGTTATATGATACTAAGTATCGTTATTGTTAAATGTACGTACATGCACTGTGTTGTTTTGTTTTTGGAATACGTTATTTCTATTCCAAAGATATGTTAGTATTAAAATTAAAAAAAATCATTTCAGACTTCTGAAGGTGGTCCATACAAAACAAAATTAAAATTTTAAGGAACTAAGTGTTAGTATACAATAAATATCCAGATGAAAAAATAAAAATATAAAATAAGAAACATTAATATGTTCATATTGTGCAATGTCGTCCACCGGGCTAACATTGGGCTGTCCCAACTATGCACACCTCTTCCTCTACACGGCTGCTGTATTATTTCGAATTTCATTTTATAAAATGTATTATGTCCATTTCCCAACAATATTACTTTCTCATTTTGTCAGTTTATTATTAAGGTGGTGCCGATGCGACCTCTTTCATAATCAACTCACCTATCGACACCTCCAATGAACACTAAGCCAACTTAATTTTTCGACTTGTTCTGTTTTTATTCGGTTTTTTTCTTTTTTTTTTAAAAATTCGTTTTTTTTTGTTCTTGTTTCTTTTTTTCACAGAATTCGGGGAGGGATAAGATTATATTTATATTAAACCGCCATATTTATTTACTAAGGCAAATAAATATGGCTGTTTACAAAAATAACAAAAGACGACCAAAAAATAAAGATGGCGTAGTGTTCATTGGAGGTGTCGCTATTATCTCTCGTTCCTGGGTGTCTACTCTCCTTCTTCATCCGACATCCGTCCTAAACAATTATTGTCAAATAAGTAATACTCGACAAAATGAAAAGACGTTACGGTAGCTGAAAATCTAACAGTAAATGGTGAAGTGGAGAAGATTTATCGCCTTGAGAGTGTACTTGCTCGAGGTCACGATCTTCAGCAGTGAGGGACCGACGGAGGAAGAGAGAGGAGACTTCCGAAATTATTATCGAAAAACTGACCTTTCTTTGTATGAGACTAGCAGCTTGATTTTGATTGAAACTGAGTCTATTCCGAGTCGAGGCGCATAATTGAGATTCACAACTGACCGATCGGAAACTTTTGACATTTCAAACAAACAATAGTTGAATTAACTCACAAATTAGAATGATATAGTAGGAATCAGGTTCATCTTCTCGCTCGGCAACCCATCTGATTTCGAGACTCGATCCATTCCGATTTGAATTAAAACCAGCCTGCTGGCGAAGGACAATTGGACGTAATTAAACAAAAATGATTCAATGGACATCCAGTCACTTTCCGAGATATGGCAGTTTGAAGTTTAAAAGTATTTCTCATTCTTGTTTTATTTTCAAAACTTATAATGCCATGTAACTCCAGAGATATTTATTTCAGTTTATATGTTGCATTTTTTTTGCTGATCTAAGAGATTAGATTTTAGGAACCGTTTGGTACATAATTCATTATTTGATAATTTTGTGGATGGAATCCTTTTTGCTTCTACTACTCCTAATACGTCCATTTATTCGAGACTTTTATATTTCTTTTTATATTCTGCTTTGTACGTTCGTGGGAAATCTTGCACGAAACGCGTGATTGCGCGCGCAACTGACGAGTGCAATCGCGCAGTCTTTTCCTATTTACTTTCTTTACACGCGCACTCAATCACGCATGATTGCTGTATCACGCGCGAAAGAGTGTCTGTGTAAGGCCCTCTAATGTTTTAAGTTGTTATGTTGAAGATGAACCCTTCTCAGAACTTTCCAGTACTTATCCATTGTACATGATCAGGAGCACTTCAAACTTGCCACATGAGATTGAAATTCTACTCTATATTGCTTGCCATAAGAGTGGTTCTTGCAACCAGCTTTATTATTTGGTAGACCGAATGTTAATATTAAAGTACTTTATTATCGCAACACATAGATTAATTATATGAAGTAGTAGAGTAAATACGCATGAATTGTATAGTCAATAACGTGCCTAAATACTTGTAGCGTACGATATCATTGGCATTAGTGACGTGCTGGTCTTTCAGAATGGCACTCTGGGGTTTCATTTTCGCAGCCCTTGTGGCTTCTTCGGTAAGTAGTTTTTTATAAGTAAAATAGAAATCATCAAAACTATATAGATTTTTGGCATCACCGGTTCTATGGGAGAATTATACAAACACTTTTATACAAAAAAAGAAGACATTCCTTCAAAATATATTTTACGCCATAAAAATAAATTAATATTGCCCCATTCCCGCTTAAATCTAAACTATACAAGTACATATAAATTTTCTATAAAACTGTATAATAACTTACCTAATGTCTTAATAAATGAAAGCTGTGATATACAATTTACAAAAAAGTTGAAAGAGTTACTCTTACAAAAATGTTATTATAGTATTAATGAATACTTAAATGATATATTACTGACACACGGGAACAAAAGCTAAACAAATAAACACACATTAATATATAAATACAATATATATATATATATATATATATATATATATATATATATATATGTATATTTAAAAGTAAAATGAAATAATATATAGTAAATTAAATAACAATTATTATTACATACACATATATTTTATGTTTTGTTTGCATTTAAATTTCATATTAAAACATGTAAATTTCTATCTACTGGTTTGCTCCTCTCTCCTTTCCATTATATTGCGTGCCCGAAGGGGTCCATAATATTGGTCTTTGTTGTATTTTCTTATATTATGGTTTTGCAATAAAATATTGAGTATTGAGTATTGAATTCAAGTTTTACTTTCATTTCGTTCCAGGTATTAGCCGAAGACTTGGCAACTTTTCCTGAACTCATCCGAGGTAAAGTAGAGTAACTATGTACTGTCGTTGTCGTCGTCGTGTCATTAGGTGTTCCCATGTTTGTAATATATTATAGTTAATTTTATATAAGTAACTTTATGGCAATTGTGTAACGTGCAGACTAGATACGATTAGATTAGATACCGATCTATCTGTGGGAATACCCGCTAAGCGAAAATTCTCCTACTATTTCACTTGTTTTCTTTCTCCCTCTCAAATTCTCAAACTCCACTATAATATTTAATAATACTAAATGAAGGGACGAGTAAGTTGTGCGCCTGGTGGTAAACGACACGCCTGTCCATAAGATTGCACCGTCACTCTGAAACATAAGTAAACAAGTCCCATATGCCTGTAAACCATTCTTACCCTTCAAAATCGGAACGCAAGAATGCATTACATTCAAATTCAAATTCTTTATTTGCCACGTCACAAAGCTCGTAACATTTAGCACGTTGTACTATTACAAAATACTTATCAAAGCCATTTACTGCTAACATTTAATATTACCTATAAGTAATGCACACACTCGACATACTACTAGAACTAAATTCAAAGATTTGCACAATATACACATAAATTTAAATGTTATTTAATAATAATATATTGTTATGAAATAAATCGTAAATAATAAATCATTAATAGATACATTAAATGTTATAAAATAATGAGCATTTTTTTGAATGCATAAGGTCAAAATATTCGTCAACTTTATAGAATGGATTTTCAATTAAAAATTTTTTTATCTTTGTTTTGAATTCTAATTCGGGCAATTTGGATATAGTCGGTGGTAGTTCATTGTACAATTTTATCTTTAGACAGTAACCTTGCTTAGCAGTTCTTTTCAATCTCGTTTTTGGTACTATCAGTTTGTTTTTGTTTCTAGTATTGTAAGGGTGTATGTCTCTGGTTCTTTTCAAGTTATTACTACTACATTACTGCTTGGCAGCATTAATAAGTAACGTGGCAGTACTTCCCTGGACGAAATCTTTTACAAGGCGCTACTAAATCTAGTTTGTAGGTTACATAATAGACGCAAAGATCATAATGCTATAGTTACAAAATTTACACCTCTAAACAATGACGTCACGTTGCAGTGAAAGTAATGTTCTATAAAATTATACATAAGCTACTCGTTAGTCATATTACGTTACGTCGTTGTCCTACAGAGCGTCAAGGTTCAAGAATCGTATCAGGATGGGAGGCGGAGGAGGGCCAGTTCCCCTACCAGTTGTCACTACGTATGGTCACCGCTGTAGGCGGAGTTGGTGGCTGCGGTGCTACCATCATCCATTCTGAATGGGGGCTTACTGCTGCCCACTGTACCGCTGGGTAAGATCTGTACCATTTTATAGCAAGATCCCTGGCAAGTCACATAGTTTTTTCAATAAACCCCGTAGTGAATGCGATTAACGCTTTAGTTGAATTCCAAACAAAAGGCAGTGGGTTAAAACCCAATCAACACGCCCGGGAAAAATAGGCAACTCCACTC
Source organism: Hyposmocoma kahamanoa (assembly GCF_003589595.1). Taxonomy (NCBI): domain Eukaryota; kingdom Metazoa; phylum Arthropoda; class Insecta; order Lepidoptera; family Cosmopterigidae; genus Hyposmocoma; species Hyposmocoma kahamanoa. The sequence goes on along the minus strand of NW_020653575.1, from coordinate 6,988,577 downwards.
ACTGACCTTGCAATCCTGTGGACTCTCGCTTACTACTAGGGATGCACATTACGATCCGATTGTTATGAAAATCGATTCAAGTGTGATGCGATTTTCAAGTGAATCGATTCAATAGAATATCTAAGCAAGCAGTAACATTTTGTAGTATTTGAACAAAACTCGATTTACAAATATTTAGTTGAAAATAGTTTTTGCCCTCGATTTCGGGCGTTAATAGGTTAAAACGGCGTTAACGATGCGCCGGATTAACACCTGGACTCTTGCCCATGTCTGCAAACAAATATCAAGCATAGTTGAGAGATAGGTTTGCGTGTAGGGCCAAAGGTACGTGCGAGTTTGGGGTATTTAAAAAAAGGACAGAACTTACAGTCTTCATTTATTTTATTCTATTCGGTACATCATATAGTTTTTAATCGCCTTCAAAAAAAAGGAGCAGGTTGTCAATTCGACTGCATTTTTTTTATGTAGGTATGTTACGCGATAACTCCGGTATTTGTCAACCGATTTTCATGATTCTTTTTTGTTGGAAAGTACTCCATAGTGGTACAGGGTACCTCCATAGTGGTCCTATTTCATTTTGAAGAAAATTATCCACCTCTAAGGGTGGCTGATCACGCATGAACATACATTTTTATAAATAGCGCCTAAATTTTACTTAAGGAGCAATTATTTTAATGGTTGGTTTTGCTATTCTCCAATTCAAGGCGTTTTTCTTTCTCAATATACTTTGAGTAGTGAGAATAGATTTTTATTATCTCCTGGGTAGTGGCGAACTAGGGGATATTTCAATAAAATTTGGCAAATAGATGTAATTCCACGTACTTCTGAGGTCGGTTTTTTTAGTACTCTGTACTGAGATTTCCTCAAGTTTTGAATATGATCTTAGCAAGATGGCTGCATTCAGCAGCAATGCACTGATGTAGTCAGTGTCTGAAGTTTGTTTGTCTCTCTGCGAGTTCGGTCCGCGATCGATGGATTTAAACTCCTGCGTTTTTTTCCCCTTGGATTACATGAAGGATAAAATTTTTAAACATCGCTCCTACACCATAAAAGATCTTAAGGCCCGAATCACTGAGGAAGTGAAAGCTTTGACGCATGAGATGTGCCGAAAAATGGCCGAATACTTTAGAAACTGAATATATTCCTGCTGAAGGCCGCCTATTTTACTGATATGGTATCCAAAACTTGAAAAAAAAACTGTATATTGAACGAATAAATTTTTAAAACCACATTGTTACTCGGGAGTACCTTTTACCCTATCTCGCTCAAAGTTTCAGTTTTGGAGCATAATAGGTATTCCACACTGAAGATAAGTTTGTGTTTTGCCACAAAATTCGTCTCCTATAATTGTGTTTTCCAGAAAATTCTAATATCAAAACCTTCGTCTAATAGGCGACACACGTTCATTATCCGCGCTGGTGCCGTAAACATGACACGCCCTGAGGCTGTGTTCGAGACCAGAGAATTCTACAATCATCCACTCTACAATAATAACTTGCCCAGTGTCGTCCAGCCTCACGACATCGGCCTGCTCAAGTTCGGAAGGTCTCTTACTTTTACCGGTAAATATTTGGAATTAACATACTTTCTGTAACAGAATTTCTAAGTATCAACTACCGAGCTTTATTCAGACACTGCATTCATCCGAAGACAATATTGTCAGTTATATCCAGAAGATCAAGGAGACTCTGTCGCTGCTGGGAAAATTCTTGTTTCAATGCGAATTTGGTAACTACGTACATCTAATACAACATTATAGAATAGCCGCTACATGAAAATGTTCTCTCTTTTTCTTTTTATGTCATTTCCATTATTATTTTACAGATAGAATCCAGCCGGTCCGTATTCAGGCGTCTAGGGACAAGGACCGCAACTACGACGAAGTCAGACTGGTGGCCACTGGATGGGGAGCCTTATGGACTGGACGTAATCTTTCTTGCTTTAAACTCTTTCATCATTACCAGCACTCTAAACATTTGAATTCAATCAACCGGCTACGTTTACAGTTAACGAAAATAAGATGCTTGAAATTCCTGTAATTCCTTACAAAAAAAAACATAACAATCTTTTTTTTTCTACTTTTGCTGCTTTTATGTTATTTTTAACCGACTTCAAAAAAGGAGGAGGTTCTCAATTCGACTGTATGTTCTTTTTTTTTTTTTTCTGTATGTATGTTACGCGATAACTCCGGTATTTGTGAACCGATTTTCATGATTCTTTTTTTGTTGGAAAGGGGGTATTTTCATAGTGGTCCCATTTCATGTTGAAGAAAATCATCCACCTCAAAGGGTGGCTGTTCACGCATGAAGATTCATTTTTATAAATAGCGCCTAACTTTAATTTAGGAGCAATTACTTTTAGCAATTATTTAGTTGATTTTGCTATTTCTCAATTCAAGGCGTTTTTCTCTCGATATACTTTGAGTAGTGTCGTAGTGAGAACCTATTTTTATTATCTCCAGTATCAAGTCCTGTATAGTGGCGAACTAGGGGATATTTCAATGAAACTTAGCAAATAGACGTAATTCCACGTACTTTTGAGGTCGGTTTTTATTCTGATATCTGTTTAACAGAGGCTGGCCCTGAGAACATGAACTGGGTATACCTAAGAGGAACGTCAAATGCGTTCTGCAGACAGTCTTACGGACAGAGCTCCATCATTGTGAATTCTACCCTCTGCGCTCGATACTACAATGTCACCAGCCAGTCTACCTGCTCGGTTTGTGTGCAATTTTCAATCATTTGACATTTACGAAGCAAATAACAACGAGCACATGATTATACCATATCTAGTATCAATAAAAAACCGCACATCTTTATTATATCATTATAACAAAGATGTGAACCAGCACCCTTAGGCGATTCGTGCCAGATGCTCTGCCAATTAAGCCACGGAACCAACCAGTGGGCCTTACGAATTTTTCTGTGTGTTTGTTGCAGACCTTTGAATTATACCGTTAATGGTATAAGTGGTACTAACCTGTCCGGTTTATACCTGTATTGGTATAGGTGGCACTAGTTTATCCCATTTATGACATTGGATTATAAGTAATTATGGTATAACTGGGATTAAGTAGTGCCATCTATACCATTACAGATGTAAATGAGACAGGTTAATACCACTAATACCATTAATGATATAAATTCAATGGTATGACTGGTCCGAAGGCCTTCATTGTATCAGTTTAAAAATTTTGTTTTGATGTTTTTTGTTTTGATGGGTTCCTCAGGGTGACAGTGGTGGTGGTCTGACCGTAGTGGATGACGACGGAAAAATTTCCCAAGTTGGTGTCGCATCATTTGTGAGTGGTCTAGGATGCCACGTAGTTATTCCTGCTGGTAAGACGCCTCTCAAAAATTCGTTACATAAAACTGATGCTCTAGTTCTCCATTTTATCTTCTAAAACTTCATCCTGGACTCCACAAAGTATTTCATAGATACCACATCTAAAAAATTTTTGTTTTAAAGTCACATTAGTGCTATGTACTATTATGTTAAATTTAATTTGTTCGCACAGGCTTTGTTATCCCCGGGCACTACCACGATTGGTACACGGAAGTAACAGGCATCGACTTCGATTGGGAACTAGAAGATGGAAGTGGTTCCGATGAGGTTGAGATTGGCTCAGACGAGAATAGAAACAACTTAATAGAGGTTGAGGACACTGAAGACGAAGAAAATTATTTTAAACTATTTCTTCATCGCTTCTGGTAAATTTCTTTAATGAACATTAGAAATTAAAAAGAGAATGTCAATATAGAGTATTATTTATTTCATGGACTGTTTTGGATAAAGTTTTGGGTAACATTTATTATCTTTTAATTCTGGGATTACAATTAATATCAACTTCATGTTCCAAACAAAATACTATCAATAGTGATAATGT
>NW_020653575.1:6929573-6964691 GCF_003589595.1 Hyposmocoma kahamanoa | reverse complement strand
ACAGTACACAATTTGTAGTCGTTATATTTTGTTCTTTGCTTTTTGTCTGATTTGTCGTATTTTGCGTTGTTTTTTTTTATTGTATTCTTTATTTTATATATTAATTATTTTTATTTTCTTTTGTTTGTCTGTGTTATCAATTTTCGTTTCTTTTTTGTTTCTATGTGTTGTGGCGTTGCAATAAATGTCTATTCTGTTCTATTCTATTCTAGGTAGGTAGAGGTAGACTAAATGCGTTACAGTCGACGATATCAAAGGACTGGCTGGAACAAAGTGGTTAGAAACTGTTCAACAGGATATATGGCATAAACTGAAGGAGGTTGCGAACGGCTAAAGAAGAAGAAGAAAGGGAGATCAGTCGACGTGAGACGAACACTTAAAGCATTCGTATCGTTTCATCCCTCTGGTTCACTCAGCCATTTTGTGTTGCTATCGCCTTGTCGTGTGGTAAACAAAAAGAAGTTTTATTGTACTTGATAGACATTACAAAGACATGCTCTATTTATGGAAGAAAGATCATAAAGACTTTACGAAGAAGAACGTTCAGACCGAGGGCTTTAAAGTTTTACTTGAAATTTCCAAAATTTTTCGACGAGAAACAGCAACAACAACAAATACAAGCTTCGACGTGCCATGATAGTAACACGTACAACGTTATCGTCGTTCGACAGCAGAATGACTTACGGCCTGGTTGGCAGAGTAATGTAATAAACGTCTTTCTAACTAGGGACCACAAAGTAGGGCCCTAGAAATAGTGCAGTGTAATACGCATTTATCTTCTAACCTTTGTCCAGATTATTAAATCTTACGATCTCAAAGAAACTAATAATGCTTAACATTTTGTTAGTATTTCTACGTCGAACTATACCTTTTATTTGCAATACTCAGGTTTCATTCGCCCTGGACACTACCACACTTGGTTCGAGGAGATAACAGGCATCAACTTCGACTGGGAACTTGACTCAAGTGACGGAGATACTGAAGAGGAAGGTAGTGGTTTCGAAGACTACGACAATGAAAACTTCTTGAAAATATTTTCGAAATAAAGAGTTTAAAATATTTTAATCCCGTCTATACTTATTTATTAATGGCGTTTGTACCTTTGGCAACAATAGACCACCTGAGGTCCAACATAAACTCACTCCTGGATACCGGAGCTAGTTTTTGTCATCTATCCATAACAATTTTTCAGTATTATGAACAATATTAACGGAACACTAATTATATGTCCCACATTGTGCAGACTAAACTATAGTTTTGAGAAATCTGAACAATTGCTGTGATCATATGGAACGAAGCTGCGAAGAGTAATGAGACCGTTAAGTCACGAGCAATAGATACGTAGTCATGGACGGTCTAGAGCATGAAGATTGCATAATATTTCACCCGCTCTGTGTTGGGATCGTCTGCAAACTTTGTAAAACAATAATCTCAGTACAGAGTACTAAAAAAACCGACCTCAAAAGTATGTGGAATTACGTCTATTTGCTAAGTTTCATTGAAATATCCCCTAGATCGCCACTATACAGGACTTGATACTGGAGATTAGAAAAATAGGTTCTCACTACTACACTACTCAAAGTATATCGAGAGAAAAACGCCTTGAATTGGAGAAATAGCAAAATCAACTAAATAATTGCTAAAAGTAATTGCTCCTAAATTAACGTTAGGCGCTATTTATAAAAATGAATCTTCATGCGTGAACAGCCACCCTTTGAGGTGGATGATTTTCTTCAAAATGAAATGGGACCACTATGGAAATACAAACAACAAAAAAAGAATCATGAAAATCGGTTCACAAATACCGGAGCTATCGCGTAACATACATACAAAAAAAAAAGAAAAAAAAAGAGCATACAGTCGAATTGAGAACCTCCTCCTTTTTTGAAGTCGGTTAAAAATGAGCTCGCCTTCTAAGGCGTCAACTTAGGTATATGTGATCCGACATTTGCAAAACATGTTTTAATCTTATCATTGATCAAGTCGATAAATCTAGATATCTTTTAATTGTGTGACGAGTAATTATCAAACTAAAATATGTTGACAACAATAATTTAATAATTCGTTTGTTTGTTTGTTTATTTCTACGTACCAATTGCACACCTTGATTAATGGAAAGTTAAGGAATACCTACTTATTAAATTTAAGTAAATTTTTCTTATGAAATCCAGTGACGGCACCAACTAGTCGTGCGCCTGATGACACGCATGTCCATAACAGTTGCAGTGCCACTCAGTTATTTAAATCGCAAAGGTCTGAGGGGCACTACAGTTGCGCCCATCACCCTGAGACATTAGTTGATAAGTCCCATATGCTTCTAATGTCACCAGCACCTTTACCCATCAAAACCGGAACACAGTAATGCTATATTACTGCTTGGCGGCAGAAATAGATAAGATGGCAGTACTTCCCTGGACGAACTCTTTCACAAGGAGCGCTACTGCTACCAAATGTAATGTTCCCAATTCTTTTTCATTATTAATTTGAACTTCGATTTAATTCCAAGTAATGTCTCAGGATAGACGGATTCGCGTGACTTTCATAGTTAACGTGAAGTCCAACTAAAGGTAGCGTACAATTACATTTTCATTAGTGCAGTACCCGTCTATGGCAATGGCACTTCTTGGTATCTTCATTATCACAGCCCTTGTGGCTTCTACGGTAATTAGTAATTTTACATAAATGACTTAGTATTTAATTGTGAAATTGTTTGCAGTGTAACTTTCTAAACACGGAGCCTATAGATCGCATCTACAGTTCATCCCATTTTGTTTCAGATCTCGGCCGAAGACGTGGCAACTTTTCCTGAAGTTATCCGAGGTATTTATCTGAATATTTGGAATACATGGTTGTGTCGTCAAGTGAACTTGGTTGCTCGTGCATAAATAGTTTTCTCACCGCACACTTCTCTAATCTTACCGCTCTCATAACTGAGAGCTACAACTAGATAACTAAGATCAACAAAAATAGTTTTTAACCACAAAATCGGAAAGAGTAATTTTCAAGTTACTTTTCTCTATATCTAATTTCAGTGTCAATTATTATTCTTTAATTATTTGAGTAAATCATCGTGAAATGTTAAATAATGTTTCCGGTTACTGCACTCGAATATTAAACAATACTTCATGATAATAGAAATTTATTGCATATTGAAAATTCTAAAATAAATATAATAATATGATATAGCATTTGTAAGGCATCTTGCCCAAACTTTTTCGTTGACGAAAATGACTGCCCGTCTTATGGTCAGCGGAGGCTTCTACGAGGTGATCCAACAGCTCGTTCGTTAGAAGATTCGCCTGTGTCCTCCAGAGACCCAGGGTTTCCACCGCAAAAGGCACAAATTTGTAGCACTGAGGAAGATTGGCGTATTTGGGCCTGTTGCGGTTCTCGGCCGCTTTGACGACATTGGAGGGGCTACAGTGTTCATATAGCTTCTATGGACTGACGTTATCATATTCTAATATATTTAAATAATTGACATTGCCATCTAAATTAGTTAGAGAAGTAGTAGTAGGAGGTAGAGGACAGCCCCATAGCTAGGGCTAAAGATATAGGTATCTTTCTACATTACTTTTGATTATAGTGATCCTCCCGACCCTTAAGGTATACAAGAAGGGGACTATAACTTGTGCGCGCACTGGAACCTTATAAGTTCGGATTCTGACCCAAGATCAGCAGGGTTGTCACAGACTTTTGTCATTTAACTTCATCCGATTCTCGAGAGGCTAGATCTCTCCCTATTTTCCAGAGATAGAGGAGTAGAGAGCTCCTTATGAAAGTGTTCGTCCAGGAAAGTACTGCCACCCTACCTATTTCTGCCGCCAAGCAATAATGTCAGCATTACTGTGTTCCGGTTTTGAATGGTAAGGGTGCTAGTGAAATTACCGGCACATGGGACTTGTCAACTTATGTCTAAGATATTTGCGATTTAAACCTCTGAGTAGCAATGTTATGGACACGCGTACAGCTTATCATCAGGCGACTTGTTCGTCCCGTCACTTGATTTAAAAAAAAAGAGAAAATTAACCTGAAAATTACTCCAAACAGCTTTATTGTAAAAAAAAACTAGATTTTACATTTTTCTGTGCTGTTACGTAATCGTGTTGCAGAGAGATCAGCGTCAAGGATCGTATCAGGATGGGAGGCGAAGGAAGGCCAATTCCCCTACCAGATGTTGCTGCGTATGGTAAATAACATAGGCACTGTGAACTCCTGTGGCGCTACTATCATTCACGCTGAATGGGGGCTTACCGCCGCTCATTGCACTGCTGGGTAAGTGCTATGGAAAACGTACATGTAGATCCATATGCAACAACCTTAATAATTACAGCTTTTATTAGCAGTAGGGCTCCTTGTGAAAGAGTTCTAGGGAAATACTGCCACTTTATCTATTTCTGCCGCCAAGCAGTAATGTCAGCATTACTGTGTTCCGGTTTTGAAGGGTAAGGGTGCTAGTGAAATTACAGGCACATGGGACTTGTCAATTTATGTCTCAGGGTGACGGGTGCAGTGGCAGTGCCCTTCCGATCTTTGCAAAAGCTCTGAGTGGCACTGCAACTGTTATGGACAGGCGTGTAGCTTACCATCAGGCGCACGACTTATTCGTTCCGTCACTTGATATTATATAAAAAAAGTTTTATTGAAATCGGTTACTGGAAAGTGCGCGAAATCTGATTTATCCCTAGTTTGCCACCCTTAGAGCTGGAATAATTTCTTCAAATTTAAATATGTTTAATATAGAATATGACTCTAACAAAAAATGATTATATAACAAAATTTCTCGAAGTCGGTTAAAAATGTAATAATAAGTTACACACTCATTGCCCTGCACTAGGAAAAACCCTGTATCGCGGATGCCACGGTTAAGCACACACACATAGATAAGCACAAATTACACCCAAAGTCACAAAAGCAATAAGTGTAGGCCACACATATTTCACACTTTTCTATTTCTCCTTTATTGGTAATGTATTTATTTTTTCGGACCTGAATCGCGTACATTTATTTTTACAAATTAACCATGTGCCCTTTACATCTGGCATGATCACGATTGACGGTAAGTCATCCATAATATCAATATTTATAAAACAAACCAAAGAAATCTTATTTGTTAAATTAAAAATAAAGTATTTTTAACTGACCTCAAACAAAAGGAGGAGGTTCTCAATTTGACTGCATTTTTTTTGGATGTATGTTACGCTTACACTTCCATCCTCTAAGATGTTACGCGATAACTCTACTAATTATATAACTAATTTGTGCCCTGATTTTTATGATTATTTTTTGTTTGAAAGAGAGTCCCTCCGTAGTGGTCCCATTTAATTTTGAAGAGAACACATTTTTATACGTAGCGCCTATATTATATTACAAGCAGCAATTATTATTTTAATGGTTGATTTTGCTATTCTCCAATTCAAGGCGTTTTTCTCTCAGTATAACCGCTCACGAGATGCGCTCCTCCTACCGCAAAATGGCGGCTATTTGGTTTCGCAAATTAGAAAAGCATTCAGTTTAAATATAAGTTTTTAAAAATAAAAATTATTATTCTGCATTGCTAAATAAATACTTTCGTACTACCAACAAAAACATCTCAAATAAAACGCAGTAATACACCGCAAATCCTGCACTTAAAAAGCCCTAATTAAATTTTTGGTGTACTTGGATAAATATGATAATATTCCGTTTGAGTGGTTTTAACGTTTAGCATGAAATTACTCCTTAAAGTATAGTTTATAAACATTAATATTCAGGGTAAACTTAAAAAACGCTACTTACGGTATGTTTTCAACAAATAAACACCGAAATCACCAGCCCAAACAATAACACACATGATTGTCGTGACGTATTTTTGAAGTTGTTTATTTTTTTTAAATGACAGACCCAGGCATTAAAATCTTTATGGTTTGCTAGAGTAGTTACCGAAATAGCAATTAATATTAGTCCTTTTACCTGTTATAACTTCGTTATCCGATAAATCGGTATAAAATCATCACCGGCACCTCTAGGTGTGGTATGCGTCTACGGCTGCATGTATCGCGTGAGCGGATATGTACTTTAGAACCGATTTCTATTATCTCCTGTGTTAAGTCCCGTACATGGTCCTAGACTGAAGCAGGATTTTGTTTACCTTGATTTAAGGACATATAAGCTTCAAATCAAGAAAATAAGTGAACTTAACTGCTAGTCGTCCAGGTCGTGGATGTACGCTGGTGAAGGTGTACATAGCCCTCATTATATGTTTCAGGACAAAGGCTATCCACATTGAACAGGTTGAGCACCGATTTTTATTATCTCCTGTGTCCGTATAGTTGCGAACTAGGGGATGAATCCGGGTTTACGCACTTTCCGGTAACCAATTTCAATAAGACTTGGTAATTATGTGTAATTCCACGTACTTTGGAGGTCGGTTTTTTAGTACTCTAAACTGAGATTATTTAATAACTTATGTAACTATAGTTCAGAAACATCCAAAACAGACATAACTGGTTGACAACTTAACTGTCTCAGTCAGCCTTGGCCATGGTAATTGTAAAGAGCCTGAAGTAAACGTTGGTTTGTTATAATTATTAATACAAAGATCGTACACTTAGAAAAAATCGGTCGGATTCGAATCGGCGTCTTCCAGCAATCCGTGCCAGACGCTATGCCAATTAAGTCACGGAACGAACCAGCGGACCTCACGAATTTTTCTATGTGCTTGTTGTTGAAGCTTTGTATTTGGTTTTGAATGACTTTTTAGGAGGAAGGATTTTTTTCTATTAATAATTATATCAAACTAGTGGAGTAATTTCACAAAAAATAATTGAATATCAATTCAATAAAAATTTTAACGTTGGTTTGTTTGAAAAAACTTAACCACTCATCCGTAGATCAAAGACCTATGTGCAAGACTACCTATTCCCAGGAAATTGTACGTCTCGTTCGTTGTTCTTCGCTGTGGATAACAGATCGACCGTTGTTCGATGTTATATTTGGAAAACGAAATAAGATTTAAATATTCTGGAAGCACCTATAGACTTTCCTTAAACGAGATTATTTATCCTCTTTTAGCTGTATAAAATCACATCTGACTCTGTTCTTCGAAATATACACGAGTTAGACCAGAAAAAATAGTTTGATCACCCAAAGTACATGTATCTGTATTCTGGTTTCACAGCTACAGTCCGTACGGACTATCCACATGCGAGCCATCCGCATACGTATGCATCGAGTATTTAATTTAGTGCGGATATATATACATATATATATATATATATATATATGTATATATATTTAATATATAATAGACACACGCTTGGCCACAATCTCACCTGATGTTAAGCGACGATGTTCTAATGCCACACGTGTGGTCCGCAGATAAATCCGCACCAATCTAAAGTTCTATGATGCATTTTACTGTAACCTCTTGACATTTAAAAAAAATAATCTAAAGCCACACAAAAACCCGTATTCAACAGGAGACACACGTTCCTTCTTCGCGCTGGAGGGATAAATGTGACCCGCCCCGAGATTATGTTCGAGACAAGGGAGTTCTACAACCACCCTCTCTACAATAACAATTTACCCGGCGTTGTACAGCCTAACGATGTCGGTCTACTCAAGTTTGGAAGAGTCCTTACTTTCAGTGGTAAGTATGTCAAATACATTAAAGTGCTTTTATGACGTGTAAATTTAACTAAACCTTAATTTTGACTTCTTATCGTGTCGATGGCATACACTGCAATGGTTGCCATCGTGGTAAAAGGATCTACCAATCGGCGTAAGGTACTAGCCGACTGTTGCTCAGGGTGCGCCAGGAAAAGAATGGTACTAAAAAGTAGCAGTATGAGGTCCTTGTGAAAGAGTTCGTCCAGGGTAATACTGCCACCTTACCTATTCCTGCCGCCAAGCAGTAATGTCAGTATTTTTGGTGTACAATCATTGACTTATAAATAAATGGACGACGGGTCTAATACAAAAACCACGAAAAAAATGTCCCAAGTCAACCTATTTAAACGTAGTGACATGTAAAGGAATATGAAAAAGCTTTTAAATTGTAATGTCATCGCAGTACTGTCTAATTTTGCTTGCTTCGCTGTCAGTCGAACAAACGAAGACTAAAGCGTGAATGACACTCTGTATACGATTTTAACGCCCTATAAGTTCGGACACTTTTTAGCGCGGACCCGACGTCCATATAATTGTAAGTCAATGTGTACAATTAAGTACGACTTTATGTCAAACGTAGACCAAAGACAAGCTAGCTTCCGTCGCGCGCCCGTGATGCTCATTCAAGTTAAAACGTAAAAGCTAAGTCAATAGAGCGTACTTTGCCATGACAGTTAGATGCAAGCGGTCTCTGCACGGCGGCGACACGGTCTCCGCGTGGCGACCGGGCGGCTTGGGCGCGATGAATTTCGTGTCGAATAAATGGGCCCTAAGGGTGGTTAGAGATAATATTAGACATAACTGGTTGATTACTTTAATATCCCAGTCAGCTGTGACCATAGGTCCTGTAAATGGCCCTGATTTAGAACAGAAAAAAAATATTTTTTTCATTTTAAAATTGGCATTATTGTCAAATAAGATCCGCATTCGGATAAAATAGTTTACAATCGAAAATATTTAGATAAGGTATCAAATACCTGTTTCTACGAGCAGGTACCGACGTAAAAGTCGTCTCTATATCTAGAGCTTTGATTTAGATATGTTTACATTATCACGATTTCATTAATGAAATGATTAAATTGAGTCATTTCATGTGAGCGTTAAAGCCTAACTGATTCTGAATTATGATGAACGGATTCAGTGATTTTCTACTTCTATATTTAAATCTGTTAACCATATTTCATAAACCATAATTCGACTCATCCGTAGAACAAAGATCTATGTGCAAGACCACTTGTTCTCAGGACATAATACGTTTCGGTCGTTCTTCTTCGCTGTGGATGTCAGATCGAGTGTTGTTCGATATTATATTTCCGAAACGAAATAAGATATATAAATTCTCAAAACACCTTTACATAGGTCTTAATTTGAATAACGAAATTATTCTCGTAACGTACTTATTCTTTTTTCGCTATATAATCACATCGGACTCTGTTCTTCGTATGTGTCGATATCACACACATCAATTCACTGTTTTAAATTCGCTCTTTAAAAAAAATCTACAGAATATTTTGACGCGTGTCAGATACAAATATCAAAAGTTCACAAATTACCCTTAATCTCCTTTAAATTACCTGCCTATAAAATAGTTTCCCCGTCATGAATACTTCATGTTTATAGTTATATATAAACCACACATACACTCCACTCACGTATTACACACACAAACACACAATTCTAAGCAAAACACACTTTCATCTACAATTATTACACAACTAAACAACTCCTTACTCATATATTATACATCTTTCACCTTTTTGCTTTTTTTCCCAATTACTTTGTCCACGTTTTATAGCTTATATAATAACTTGCGAAACAAAAAGGCGTCACTACTCTCGAGGCTGCGTTCTAGTCCTAACAGCATTCTGAAAATGTTTGCGGCTAAGCTCGATGCGCCGATGCTTCAACATTTTATCCAGGTTCTGGTGTGATCATGAGGTTATCGGCGCCTCGAGCGGTAAGTTGCATATACGTGTTCTTGTGTTTGTCAATGTATTGTCCCGTAAATTGTGCCTACTAACAATAGCTTTTAGTTCAAATATTCTGTATCTTTTTGTATTACTAACAAGTGGGCCATAGATGTCCAAATAAATGATTTTCTATTATTATTATTATTCACCTATACAGTTTTTATTATAACTACATACCTTACATTCTAACTCCGTGTTGATTCTCTATTCCGAGTTACTTCTTTTCTTACCGGCTCACTTTAGGACCTGACATCAACGTCATAATTCGACTGAACTGATGCTGATTCAGGCCCTTTTTGCTGACTCAGTATACACAACTCTTCACCTGACACAACATCTGTCAAATAGACATTTTCTTTAAGATTACCATTGTACTTACGTCCTAAGCTTGTTTGTCATGCACCTACTGTGATTCAGCAAATAAATAAGTTATCTATGTGTATATCCATCTATCAAAGGCGCTCTTTTAAAACCAGGCGCGCAACTGACCATGAACACTAAACATTAAAAGACACTTCTGTTCTGGACAGAGTGCATAATATTAAGTATTTGGGACATGTCGTTAGGCCTGATCTCAAAGATGATATGATATGGAAAGGGAGCGGAGTGCTTTATCAGTAAGAGCGAATATGCTGGTTCACAGGTTTGCTCGATGCTCTGCTGAAGTTAAGGTAACTCTTTTCAAAGCCTATTGTACATCTTCTTACGCGGGCAGCCTATGGAATAGGCACACGCAAAAGTCGTACATTGCTCTCCGCACCCAATACAACAATGCTTTTAGGATGCTGTTGCGTCTGCCGAAGTTCTGTAGCGCTTCTTCCATGTTTGCTGAGGCGCGGACGGATTCTTTCGCAGCAATCATAAGAAAGAAATCTGCTGAACAGACTTCGCAACAGTAGCAACAGCATCCTCAAAATGATTGCTGATAGAGTGGAGGGGCCTCTAATGAGGCACCTCATAAATTGTACTAGATCTAAGTTAGAAATAATTTACTAACATAGTTTATAAGTCTGTTACTAATACAAAGTGGGCCTTGTTGTCTTTAATAAACGATATTATTATTAAAAAAAGAACATGTTCGATTAAATTTTTCTCATTCATTGGCAGACCGTGTTCAACCCGTTCGTCTTCAGGCATCGAGGGACATGAACCGCAACTACGACGGCGTCAGACTGTTGGCTACGGGATGGGGACGTGTATGGACTGATGGTAATCTTTCAAGATCCGAATTTCAACATCCAAAATGCGTTAATTGAAGATCGAACATAAAGAAAAATTCCTCTATATGCCAAACTAAAACACACGCGACGTCAGCAGACCTTGAATTCCTCTAAAGGCGACTTCCCACGGCCCGTGGCCCTTTTCGGGCCAACGCAACACGCCATGGGAAGAGGGCCACCCGAGCGCGCCCTCGCTCGCCCGTGACGGCCTGTTCGGATTCGCTTCAGGGTGTCTACTCTCTTTCTCCGTCTAACGTCCGCCCGAAACAATTATTGTCAAATAATCTCAGTACAGAGTACTAAAGTACTAAAAAACCGACCTCAAAAGTACGTGGAATTACGTCTATTTGCTAAGTTTTTTTCGCCACTATACAGGACTTGACACTCGAGATAATAAAAATCGGTTCTCACTACTCAAAGTATATTGAGAGAAAACGCCTTGAATTGGAGAAATAGCAAAATCAACCTTTAAAGTAATTGCTCCTAAATTAAAGTTAGGCGCTATTTATAAATCGACTATGTCAAAAGACAATTTTTAGTATGAAGCTTCATTCACATCATGCATCTTTTAATTTAGACGAGTATTACTTATTTGACGGTAAATGTTTTGGACGGAGAATGGTAGTAGGCTCCTGATTGGTAACTTCAAAGGCGTGGGCTACAGACCCGAATACACGCCCCGCCACGCGCGTTTGGCCCGAGGCCGCCGGACCGAGCTCGCCCGTACAAATCGGTGCGTTTGCATCACGGGCCATAGGAACGCACCCCATGTTAATAAAAATGGAGTTAAATTAATTTGCTACTCCGCGAACCCAGTGACGGTTAAATCGTGTAAATTAGCTGCGCTTGTGTTGAATATTTTTTCATGCTGTTAATTATCCCACCCTCCCTCCGCATAAAATTAATAAAATAAATAACACAAGCGCAACTACAATCACAAACCACCACTAAAAATATAACCGCACCCGAACGCATGTCCAGCGGGGGAAACTGCGCCAGGACAGTCGCCGCATCAAAGGATACGGTGCGCTATCCTCGTGCGATCTTAATAGCCATGCGGCGCTGCACGCCATCGAGCATGGCTCTACAGCGCTGGACGCCCATCAGTCGGTGTTACCAGATCGCACCACCCCACCATATAAGCGGCTACGTCTGCGCTTAAGTGACATCTGTGAGAGGTCATGAAGCTTCTGACTCAGCCGGTACCTTTGCAGCTACCAGAGACTGACGTTAGATATCGCTGTATTAATTATAACATTTATTTTTGTTGAGTCTCATGTTTTACTACCAGGAAATTTTGTTATTATCAATTATATTGACTGGTCGAGCGGTGGCTCTAGTTTGGCATACTGACTTTACTGACGCAGGTTCGAATTTTGTCAGATCGAAGGAATTTTTCTTTATATTCGATCTTTGTATTAATAACAAACTAGTGAAGTAAGTTTGCTCAATAAAAATCAATATTATGTAGAAATTATTCTCGTTTCTTATAAGCGGGAACCCCGGAAATCATGAATTGGGTGTACCTGAGAGGAACAACGAACGAGTTCTGCAGACAGCAATACGGGGGGAGCTCCATCATTGCGGATTCTACCATCTGCGGTCGCTACTACAATGTCACCAGTCAGTCAGTCTGCCACGTACGTTTTCTATTATTAATTTGATGGCTGTGAGTTGTATGTAGTACCAGTATAGCTCTTTGTGAAAGACTTCTGTCACCTACACATTTCTGCAGCCAAGCTGTAGTGTGATCTTTATTGCGTTCCGGTTTTGAAGGGTAGGTACGGGCGCTGGTGAAATTACAGGCACATGGGACTTGTCAACTTATGTCTTAGAGTGTCGGGCACAGTGGCCCCTCAGATCTGTGCGTTTTAAAGCTCTGAGTGGTACTGCAAGTGATAGGTCACGAATTGTTGGTCCCGTCAATTAGAGGAAAAAATTACAAGAGCTCGAGTTTTATAATGGCAAAAGTAAAAAAAAACACCAAAGTAATATTGTATTGACTTTTCCCAATAAATACCACAGGAAATACAGATATATCATTAATATCAATAATAACTCCTATAAAAGGGCTTGTAGGGCAACTTCAGGCGCTGCGTAGACGGAGCAACTTTTTTTGAACAACTGTTTATGACGTTTTTCATATAATTTCAAGAAACCGCGCAGACATAGCAACTTCTATTGAGAGTTTCTTAAATAAATTCTTAATTGCCGCAACTAGAAACTTGCAAATTTGTACCGGTTGTCTCCAGTTGCTACTTTCCGCAACCGGCAACCACAACTCGTGAAGCAACTTCACTCCCTCCCCGTCCCCCGCAGCGTCAATCTTGACCGTGAATTTCTAACTTCTAACTAGACCTTATAATTGCTACAACCGGCTACCGTTAATGGAAACTTGTAAAAAGTTGCCAGTTGCGTCAACTAAAGTTGCTCCATCTGCGGACCGTCGGAACGAAGAAGAACGAAATTAGTAGATAACTTTTCTAGATAAAGTGAATAGGTATTATATAGGCGTGCAATCGTCACTTTCCACCGGGTGAGATGGAGGTGACATGCGCATTTATTTTACAGATTAAAAATGCCTAAATAGGAGAGTCACAAAATTTCACGTATATACATAACATTTTCTTATAGTTCGTATTATTTTTAAAATTTTCATGTGATAAAAGCACGATTGACTTATTTATTTATTCAGAAAATATGTAACAATATGCACCATAGCGTTACAGCAATTCAACAAACAACATGAATGAAAATAAGAACAAAAGATACTAATCTAAATTAAAATAAACTACTAACTAATATCCATTTTGATCACATGATCACATGTGACTTTTAAAACCAAAGGTACTATTTATTTAATTTTATTTTGAACACATTCATAGCCACGCACTGGGGAAACTCTGTATCGCGGGTGCCAACTACCACAAATTTAACCTAAACTCACTCGAAATCGATCGAAATTGAACCCGGATCCTCTGCGTGGTATTCCACCAAGGTAACCGTTCGGCCAGGCAGTAGAATTATTATTGTACATGTTTCTCAGGGCGACAGCGGTGGTGGACTAACCGTTGTTGATGATGATGGAGAGATTTCCCAAGTCGGTATCTCATCATTCGTGAGCAGCCAAGGATGCCACGTCATTATCCCTGCTGGTAAGATAAATACCTCAGTAGGGGTAGCATGACAGAACGCGACTTGCGTAAGAGCGACATTGAAGCGCGAGATATTTTCTCTATGCGAAAACAGCAGTATGTCGGGCTTAATGTCTTATGTGGAGTTACACCATATCTAGTAGTAGAAGTAATCATAGAGAGTGCACGAAAGGAACCTTTCCTACACGACGTTCCATTATTTTCATTTAGGTAAGAGAATCATAGACAACAATTCTAAAATAATCTTCGTTTTCGTTGCACTCTTGACAGAGCAGTCGTGGTCATCACAAAGTGTGTTAAGGGCTGATGTAGCTCGCTTCATGATATCTCCCTATCTTTTTCTATTAGTGGACTCCGTGAACTCCCTCGTGCATCATGCAAAGGACCGCCCACTGCAGACTTTATTTGGTCGGTCTTTCGCATGGGTAACTTTCCTCATAGTCCAGTGCCCTCTATCCTGCCGACAATCCGACAATAAGATGCTCTATGGTGTCAAAATTCCATTTTGAGACACACCGTGACACACCTTTAGGATGCGAGTTTGTACCACAGTAATAAGACGCAGCTTGATGCTAAGTTCTTGAAGTATCGAGACGTTTGCACAAAACTCGATCCACGATACCCTAAGCATTGCTCTCCAGCACCACATTTCCAACTGAACTTGCACTTGAACTTAAGTGGCAGTCGGCGGACATTGCTTGCAAAACTGATGACCGATGGGGTCAAAGTGTTCTCCAGTGGCAATCGCATACCGGAAGACGCAGCGGCAGACCACTCACAAGGTAGACCGACGATCAGGTGAAGGTATTGGGAATCCGCCAGACGCGAACTGCACGTCCTTTGGGGAGGCGTTCAGCAGTGAACGTCTTTGGACTTAAGTAATGATAACAGAAAAAATCAACATCATTACATCAGCCGGAAGACGTCAATTGCTGAACATAGGCCTCCTGCAAAGATTTCCAGACTAGTCGATCGGACTCGACATGCATCCATCGGATACCCGCCGCCCTTACCAGTTGTGGTGGGCCACAACCTTTTAAAACAATATTACTTTAACCTTAAACGACTTTTCGTACCATAACGCGCTTAAGGTAAGCTTATTGTAATGTTAAAACTATGATGTTTTATTGGCAGCTTTGTGACTATTCATTTACTGAGTTCGTACTATGACGCGACTTTATAATTACAGTAATATTGCTCTTATGTCAAATTTAACAATCTTAAAATAGTTACCGGATGCAATGGAAACAATGTTATTTTCAGTTTTAACGTCTTAATGTTGATTTGTAATGATTAAAAGTTAAATTTAACTTGTTTATTTACATATATCTCTTCAATATTTTGTATATTTTTTATTTAATAGCACATAGGAAATCATTTCTCGTTAAATAAAAATTCGCGATGTTTATTTCGTAAAATTATAACAGCGCCATCTATATGCTCCTTGGCGAAGCTAACAATTGACACTAGACTATAATTCCGAATTCACAAAGTGACTATCAAGACTCAGCTTGTTTTATTTATTTTTAGGAAATGAAACTATTTTTCCGGATTTAAATCGCGTATATTTGTTTTTTCAAACAAACCGACGTTTCCTGCCCTTTACAGGTCCCATGATCACGGTTGACTATGGTTGAGTCAACCGTGACCATGGGACCTGTAAAGGGCCTGAAACGTCGGTTTGTTTGAAAAAAACATATATACGCGATTTAAATCTTTATGAAATGCAGAAAAATTATTGAAAACAACGTAATTTTAATAGATTTTACTATTATTTTCTTTTTTTAACAGTCAAATTCTCTGAATGTAAATAGCATTAAGTACCTACTTAAACATTCTACTACAAAGACGATTCGGAACATCAAAAAAAAAGAGATGGCATTGTATAGTTCACATAGCGTTATCTCTTTCCTATTTTTAATAAGGAATAGACAATATTGGGAAATCATTCGTTCTTTCAATCACTTTTGCAATAATACATTATTTGGTTGACAGGTTCGTCTTGGTACGAATATTAGTAATATTTATAATAAGCTTACTTTAAGCTTACATTGAAATAAGATTGTTTTTGGAAAGGTTATGGTAGGCCCCCAGGTCCCACTGAACGCCTTCTAGATTATTGCTACATTCTATTTGTTAACTTTTCTAAATTTGATTTATACAGGTTTTGCTCGACCTGGACACTACCACTCTTGGTACACAGAGGTAACAGGCATCAACTTTGACTGGGAACTTGAGGACGGAAGTGGTTCCGAAGAAAATGGAATTGGTTCCGATGAGGTTGATAGTGCACAGGATGAGGATGAAAACAGTGCACTCGAAGATAAGAGCAGTAGCGAAGAAGAAGAAAACTTTTTTAAGCTCCTTGTCCACGGCTTGTGGTAAAATTCTTCATGAACATTAGAAATTAAAAAAATATCAATGTGTAGTGTTATTTATTTCACGGCCTCAGCTAGATAAAACTTGTTGGTTTACGTTATCGATTTTTGCGTGATGTAATTTATTATCTTTTAATTCAGAAATTGCGATTGTAAAACGTGTTATTATCATGTACTTACAAATAAATGGACGACGGGTCTAATACAAAAACCACGAAAAAAATGTCCCAAGTCAACCTATTTAAACATAGTGACATGTAAAGGAATATGAAAAAGCTAAAACGTTGAATTTAAATTGTAGTGTCAACGCAGTACAGTCTAATTTTGCTTGCTTCGCTGTCAGTCGAACAAACGAAGACTAAAGCGTGAATGACGCTCTGTATACGATTTTAACGCCCTATAAGTTCGGACACTTTTTAGCGCGGACCCGACGTCCATATAATTGTAAGTCAATGGGATACTTTCTTTCATTACCGTAAGCTACACCCGCGTGACAACCTAGTCTCGAAAAGGTCATATAATTGTAAGTCAATGGTTATTATTGATAATATGACTTACATGCACGAGGTAGTCACACGGTTATGATATATTTTGTTACAATTAGGCACAAAGAACAATAAATACAGTAAAAGCGTTAAGTGGAAGTGGCACTTGTGCCAACAGTATGCGAAGTTCCACATGCTTGATCTCAATCCGCCATTTTTGCTTTGTATGGTCGTGTCAATTGTCATAAGTCATAATTAATATAAGTATTTTGATACTTTGGAGTGCAAACATGATACTCGCACATGTAACATTATCAACATGTATTATTATGTAACATTATCAATGGTGGTGTTTTATTATATCATCGTCAAGTCTTGTTTTAAAATAATAATCTCAGTACAGAGTACTAAAAAAACCGACCTCAAAAGTAGGTGGAATTACATCAATTTGCCAAGTTTTATTGAACTCGGTTACCGGAAAGTGCGCAAACCCGGATTCATCCCCTAGTTCGCCACTATACCGGACTTGACACAGGAGATAATAAAAATCGGTTCTCACTACTGAAAGTATTTTGAGACAGAAAAACGCCTTGAATTGGAGAATAGCAAAATCTAATATAAAGAATAGCAAAATAATTGCTCCTTATAATACAATTTAGGCGCTATTTATAAAAATGTATCTTTATGTGTGAACTGCCACCCTTAGAGGTGGATGGTTTTCTTCAAAATTAAATGGGACCACTATGGAGGTACCCTCTTTCTAGCAAAAAAGAATCGAGTTATCGCGTAACATACATAAAAAAAAAGAAGAAGTCGATTAAATTTTTATTGAATTGATATTCAATTATTTTTTGTGAAATTACTCCACTAGTTTGTTATAATTATTAATACAAAGATCGAACACTCAGAAAAAATTCCTTCGATCAGAGGGCCTAGCCAACGTGTCTTTTTGTTAGCGATATCGCCAATGGAATAGAAAGACAATGTATGGGATTGACATAAGCGTACGAAATGTCACGTGATTTAGCGTAACGAACGATAAATTGGTAGCCAATGTTAATCACTTTCTATTCCATCAAACGAAACGTCCAACGCGTTCGACAACTCCCATATAAACCGTAGCCAAAGTGACAATTTTGACAATCGCTTACGCTCGCTATCTATTCCATCGATCGATAACGAAGCGATCGCCAACACCTTGTAGAAAACGAAACAAAATGGCGATTTTATAATCAGCTGGTGAAGTTTTGTGTTGTGTTTGTGCAAATTTTTATAAATAACTTTGAAATGCATTCGCTTCGACTCTTGTGGGCTGCTCATAATGAAGAAGTGTGGCTCAGGCGTCAAAAAAGAAACGTTTCTCGGCGGTCCTTGGAGCAAATCGGCGAAATGCCGGTTTTATGTTTCGGGAACCATTTAGATTGGATAAACAAGCACTTGTCTCCACCTACGGGCCCATACCTGTTTGAGAGGAACCGTAGCATTTCTACTGGAAGTTAAGGTAAAGAAATTATGCCTACCGCTGTAATATGAAGTGTAATATTAATGGGCACCAACCACCAGAGGTTATGATAACAAAAATATTGTTTTTTAGGTTTTTTGTGCCTTGAGTTTCTTGGCGACAGGCTCTTACCAGTGGATCGTGTGTGTCTCGCAACATTTGCTGCAGCGAACAACTAGTCGTTGCATTACGCAAGTTGTGGAAGCCCTCAATCATCCAAATGTAATAAGTAAATGGGTGTTCCCACAAACGCAACAAGTTAAGCCCAGAGGTAAGTGACATTTCAGTAAAATAACACATAAATGATAACGTATTTGTACCATTTCACTTTTATCAATTTTATTAATGAATGTGCAGGTTCCAAATAAGATTTCATTTATCTGGTGTTATAGGGTGCATTGACTGCACCCATGTAACCATTGTGAAGTCCATGGTAGATGAGCATCTTTTTTATAAAAGTATACCACTCATTAAATGTACAAATGGTAACTTTTAGTCTATTACACATTTCATTAGTTGACAAGATAATTTTAGTATTAAAATTGAAATTGTTTGTCCTGTGATTTTTGCAGTTAGTTGAAGGGTTAATATAAATCTGAAATTGTACAAGGTACATGCTGAAGTTAATTACATAGTTACTTTGTTTAATTCGTAAAATTTGAATAGCATAGGTATTTATCTCTGTATCAACCAACAATTTTGTCTATTTTACAGATTTGTGATCATAACTTAAAAATTTTAAATGTCGATGCTAAGTATGGTGGAGCCACACATGACTCTTATATGGTCATCCAGCCAAGTGGAACCATATATGCATGGGCTTCATCAAAATGGTGAACAAACAGGCTATTAGGTAAGGAACAAAATTGAACATATACACTGCCGGCCAAAAATTTGAGACCACCTACATCAAAGAAGGAAAATGAAATAAAACTCAAAGTATAAAGCAAGAGGTTTGATTATTGATTAAAATACTCATCTACTAATACACATACATCAAGAAGAAAACAAAACAAATCAAGAAATATCAACCATTTATGTTAAAAATGCCGTTCGTGTTTTAAACAGATTTTTCGTCAAAAAACCCTCCCTTGCATTTAATTACATTTCTCACTAGTCTCGGCATACGAGCAATCAATTTGTCAATTGTGTCTTGTGAAATATTGTTCCAGCTTTCTTGTAAAGCCTTCCACATGTCTTCTTGCGAGGAGGGACACCTAATACGCACATTTCTATCAAGCTCTTCCCACAAAAGCTCAATTGGGTTAAGATCCGGGCTCTGAGGGGGGCCACACCATATTTTTTAACACCCCTTCTGTTTCTTTATGTTCTAAATAACCCCTGCATAATTTTGAACTATTTGACTGTTGGCACCACACAGTCTGGCATCATCTTTTCCTCGGCGCTACGTCGAACAAAAATTCGTCGTTTTGATCGAAATATTTCAAATTTGGATTCATCTGTCCAAAGAACTTTTTTAAAGTCTTCTTCGGTCCAGTCTCGATGGGTATGAGCCCACTGCATCCGTTTCCTTTTGTTTTGTGGCCTTAGTAGTGGTTTTCGAACGGCGACGCGACCAAATAAGTTAGCATCTCTCAATCGTCTTTTTACTGTGGTCAATGACACAGGTGACACACTGCGCGGATTTCTGGTGCTGTTAGGCGTCTATTCCGCTTGCTGGTAACGACGATGAACTTATCCTCGCTAGAAGTCGTAGCTCTCGGCCTTCCCGATCGCGGACGATCTTGATTACTGCCAGTCTTCTTGTATCGCGCTATTGTGTTATGAACACAAGTTTTCGACAATTTCAGTTGAGTGGCAATCTCACGTTCTGATTTGCCTTCGTTGTGTAAAACAACTATAACAGAACGAGTTTCACTGCTAATTTCGCGCACTTTTCCCATTTTAAGATGTCTTCACTGTAACAACGACGAGCTTGGACTAACCAAGACAATGAAAGTTTAACTCCATGAAAACTCAGGTAATAAATATGTTTTATGAAGCAAAATAGTTCTAAATATCGGATAACACGAAACAAAACCAAAATAATTAGTAATGAGCAGCTCATAAAAATATTACAATGACTCTACCATCTGGGCATTTCGCGGCATTCATTGATGTTTGGAAACAATAGCCCTTTATAGGATAATAACTTAAAAATTTACTAAAAGATTGACTTTTAGAATTATTCTAATAACAATAGAATATGCAGGTGTTCAATTTTTTTTAGTATATCTCAAGCAGTTTTGAAATATTTTATTAGTGACAAAGATTCGTACTAGTGGTCTCAAACTTTTGGCCGGCAGTGTACATAACTACTTTTTGCATAATCTATACGTTTTTGTTGTTAGTCTAAACATTTAGACCTATAACAAAAACAACTTTTAAGTTTTACAAACAAATTGTCAATTGCCTGCCTCCTGTGATTAATTGTTAATTTAAACAATCCTAATTGTTTTAGGTGATTCTGGATACCCAGAAAGAGCCTGGCTAATGATGCCTATCTTAAATGCTGCATCAGGGTCACCAGAAGAGAATTACACCAGGCGTCATATCCAGGCCACGAATTAAATTGAACGATGTTTTGGCTTGCTGAAGACACATTGAAGATGTCTACTTAAGCACTGAACACTTCATTAACATCTCCAAGTCACCAGTAAAATAGTAATTGCATGTGGTGCGCTGCATAACATTGCATTGAATGCCAAATTACCCCCACCAGGTGATATGGCTGCACAACATGATGATGAGGATCTACCAGTAGCAGCCAAGATGAGCTAAAGCATGGCAGAGCCATGCCCAATTCTTTAGTGAATAGATTGTGATGTAGAAAATGAAAAATAATTATAAATATAAAAATATATTATTTTTATTATAAATATTATTTATTTCTTATCTTCAAGGCTATTTTGTTATTATTTTACAAATTCACCTTCAATCTTTTAATTTTAAGTGTTCAGGTACAGTCAAAAGCACATCAAGCTTGACACTTTGTACTTTGGACCGTTCTTACCGTAAGCGGCATTGAGTTGGATTTAAATATTAAGTGTTAAGCTTGACGTGCTCTTGACCCTGTACATGCAATATTATACTATTTATTTTTCTTAAGTAATAATATGGTAAACCATATACAATTTGTTTTTACAAAATACAATAAGTATTCTCTTGGTGATAATACCTATTATAATTAAGTTTCTCATAAATGTATTACCCACTTCATACACCTATTTATTCCCAGTAGGTCCATGTACTTAGTTCTACACCTACCTACTTGTAGATATTATTATACAAAGTTAAAAGTGGGTCTGCACAAGCATAACATTTTACTACATTAACTATACTCGTATGTCATTGGTCAAGAAGTAATTTGCTTGAAGTTGAACTTCCTCATTTGACGATGATGGTCTCTGAAAAAGAAAAAGATTCATATTATTATCTAAATGGGTTTGCGATAAAGAATTTAGATTTTGTTCTAGATTATAATGTGGTGTTGTAATGATCGCAGAAGTTATGAAAGGGGATGATTTAAAATTGAATAGGAACAAACTTATTTTTAAAAATGTTTTGTTCTAAGACTGATAAACTGGTACTTGGTACTTGGTACTTGGTGCAACGGGCTGGTATCCGCAACTCGACAACAAAGCGCCTATTTTGCGATGATAAACTGGTAATGCTATGGTGACAGAATATGCTGAAGGGACATAACATCTATGTGGTACTAACATTGACTAAATGAAATTTTAACTGCCTGTGTGGCCAAACGGTTACCATGCCTGACACGCATAGGTCCCAGGTTCGATTCCCGGGCCGAGAAAAATATTTTAATGGCCTACATTTGTTTTTTACCGAGAGTTTGGGTGTAATTTGTTGTTGTCTATGTGTGTGTCCATGGCACTCGCGACACCGGGTTTCCCTAGTGCTGGGTTATGTTGAGTGTGTGCATTATTATACTTATATTGTATTCTATATATATTAATATTTGCTCCTGGATACTAGCTTGACCTACTCCTGCTGACACCCCTAAAATCGTAACCACACTCTGTACCAAAGCAGTTAAAATTTGTTGGCTGTCTGGGCCATCACCAGTACCCTCAGCATGTCGCCGTTCATGATAGTGATAAAACCCATTCATGATATCAAAGAGGTGGGCTAGCTTACTTTATCCCATTTATCGGATGACTTTTCGACACCGCCACGTATAGATCGCCACAGTCGATCACTTCTCAGGCGACCTTGAGCTTCCGACTGGGGCTTCAAGAGGTCGCCGTGCCTGTAACATACACGGTCTTAATTTCTTTTGCTTAGGTTGTACTATATCACGTCATTGTTTACGTTACATCAGTCTCAAGTGGTAATTGCATTTTAATAAGTTTGGATGAAAAAAATATGATTCCTATATTGAGTATCTTTCCATAAATTCTACAAGATCTGACGATTGCTCCAGACTAGCTCGCAACCTCGGTTCCATTGCTAAAAAGATGAAGAAAATACTTCTAAAGTTGGAATGTAACATCACAATAAACTTTGCAAGATATCTATCTTACATGAATTATGGGTGATAAAAGTATATCACAGAAGAGCTAAATATAATGTTTCTGCAGATACTTACCTTTAAAATACCTTTGAAATCACTTTTCACGTTTAAAACTACTTTATTCCACTTCAATGCCGCGCGTTTTGTTACGAACATCGACCACTTGTCAAAATCAAAGTGACGTTTGCCGTCGAAACCGTAGACTATATTTTGATTTTTAACGAATTATCGAATAGAATGAGCGATCGTCAGGCTCTTGTAACTTTGGCTACCAATCTATTATCGTTCACGTCTAATCGATGACGATTGTAGAAATGGAATAGAATGGGAGCGAATGCCACTTGGCTAGGCCCTCAGGTCGGATTCGAACCTACGACTAAAAAGTCGTTGAAAAACCAAGTACAAAGACACGACGCAAGCACATAGAGAAATTCGTGAGGTCCGTTGGTTCGTTCCGTGGCTTAGTTGGTATAGCATCTGGCACGGTATGCAAGAAGACGTCGGTTCGAATCCGACCGGATCGAAGGAATTTTTTCTGAGTGTTCGATCTTTGTATTAATAATTATAAAGAAGAAGTCGGTTAAAAATGAAAGTAAATTAATTTGCTACTCCGCGAAATAATTGAAGGTTATCGAGCAAAATAGCTGCGCTTGTGTTGAATATTTTTTTATGCAGTTAATTATAAATCGTTAGTTTTCGTTCGTATTTATTAGGAATTAAAGTTCATACTTGATTAAAATCTCTTGGGATTTTAAAAAATAAAATATAAGTGCGCATTTGACCTCCATCTCACCTGATAGAAATTGACTATGAAGTCGACGATGGAGCACGCACACCTAAATAATGCCTATTCACTCTCGCCTTGAAAAGGCCCAAGTCATACGTTCAGGGAACAAGTCTGCAGGCAGGGAATTCCACTCCATAGCCGTTCGACATATAAATGTGGAAGCGTAACGCTTCTTGCGAATCTTTGGAATATCCACAACCTAGGGGTGGAACCCAAGCCTACGCCTAGTCCCCCGATGATGGAAAGGGGAAGGCGGAATTAAATCGTGTAATTCCATCGGACACTCTCCGTGATATATCCTGTAAAATACCGATAAGCAGGCAACTTTACGGCGGTGCTCAAGGCTCTGCAGCTTCGCCTCTACTAATTCCGAGTTACCTATAAGCCTCTTGACACGCTTGTCAATTGAATCCAAAGTGGCCAGGTGATTTGTAGATGAGCCATCCCAAAGGTGGCAGCAGTACTCCATGCACGATCGGACTTGTGCTTGGTACAGCTGAAGCAACTGTCCCGGTGTAAATTAACGCCTCACCCTGGAAAGGATCCCAAGCTTCCTTGCTGCCTTTTTGGCCATGGATTCAATGTATCTGCCGAAGTTCAAATTGGACGATAGGTCCATTCCAAGCAGCTGGAGACAGTCGGCTATCGGTATGGATATATCACGAAAAGTCGGAGTTAGCTCAAAGGGACTCCGTTTTGTGGAGAATAGACATGGCCTCCGTTTTGGTAGCGTTAAATTTGACAAAATTGGCATTGCCCCAATCGGAGGCTGCCTGGAGTGTCAAATCTACACGGTTAACCCATGGTTAACTCTCCACAAGACTGGATTTCCTCTCCACTGACCCTTGCAATGGTGAAGTATACGCAAAGGTACCTGGAATTAACATATCATAGGCAGCAGAAAGAGAGTTGCAGACAGTACGGAACCCAATATTCCAATAATGAAATTGATTGATCAATTATTTTGATTTCGTTAATGATTTTTAAAACAAAATATAATAGTAGATTATTAAATCGAGGTAAACCTTGGAGGGAGATTATTGATATTCACTAGTTACCTTCTATCTAAATTAAATTAAGGTGGCAATCTATAGATTACGTATTAATTAATGACCGAAAATACTAATAGATTGAAGGGTGCAGTAACAGCGAAAGAAACGGAAAAGTGACAGGTAAGGAGGTTTAATTTCGTAAGCCACAGAGCCCATTTTCCAGTAACGTCGGGTGCACCATTTACTCTGGATCTATGTAATCAATGAGAAGTTTCCTCTTCACACGCAAAAAGAAGAAACCAGTGTGTACCGAAAAATAATCTGTTTAAAATAAACATGTCAGAAAAGTCAGCAGTGGATGGCTATGGTGGTGCATTGGCCAATCTTTATTTTTGTCGTTTTAACCATAGTGTGTACGGAACCTAAACATGCGTTCAGACAGGTGAAAATAACGTTGCCCGCCGCCGCCGTGGGAAGTCGTGCGGAACCGAATACTGTGCTTGTACAAGGATTGTAATGTAAATGAAAGACTTGTCTAAGCGCTTGTTTTGATGAAGCGCCCAGTTGCAATCAATACCCTGGCGCCCTCTAGTAGGCACGCGATCAAAATGCAATACTTACTCTCATATTTTCTCCAGAGATTGGAAATTGTGCAATTCTTAATGATACTCGGAAGCAACAGCCCTTTTACTCTTTAGAAGCATCACGGGTAGTGCTCGGCATCACCTTATATTATGAAAAAAACACAAAAGAAAACAGTGAAATTGAGAACCTCCTCTTTTTTCATTTGTTTCAATTTTCAATGTCAATTGTGGTTAAAAGTTCATTATTCTTGAGAGAGAGTTGTAGAAATAATGAAAAACAATAGTTACGTAGATTGCGTTTTTATCTTGTCTCGAAATGGTACTCATATTTTAGTCTATAATTTCTTATACACACGTCACATCATGTCTGTCTCCCATTGAGGTGGGCAGAGACGATAGCGAGGGTTTAAGAATTATAGACTGTTCGTATGCTGCAGCGGGTAGAAGTCTGTACCTCATTCGCTTTTTCCACTCGCTCCAGCCTTTTATACATGCCCATTTATATTTAATGCTTTTAACCTAAGCTTTCATTTTTTTTTTGCTTAGGATTTGTTCGGCCTAGCCACTACCATAACTGGTACCTGAAGTGACCGGTATCGACTTCGATTGGGTAGATTACGTTCCAGCTAAACCATGACCATGACAACCAGAGTTAATGACAATAGAGTCAGAGATTGCTACTGTGGAACAAGAGATTATAACCATGGATAGATCAACACTGCTGTAGAATATGAATTTAATAATAATAACGCAGAAGCTGAAATGAATTTTAGTTTAGAACTAGAAACCAGTGCATTTACAAATACAGATATTGAAGTCACAATGACGAAACTGTAGAACCAGAACTCAGTACCGTTACAG
Organism: Hyposmocoma kahamanoa; assembly: GCF_003589595.1. NCBI lineage: Eukaryota > Metazoa > Arthropoda > Insecta > Lepidoptera > Cosmopterigidae > Hyposmocoma > Hyposmocoma kahamanoa. The sequence goes on along the minus strand of NW_020653575.1, from coordinate 6,938,574 downwards.
AACTAGAATATAGTACTACTATAGAACCAGAAATTGAAGTTACCATTACAGAACTAGATTATAGTACTACTACAGAACCAGAAACTGAAGTTATGAGTACAGAACTAGAATAAAGTACTGCTACAGAACCGGAAACTGATGTTGCTACTACGGAACAAGAATATATTACTACTATAGCACCAGAAATTAACATCGCAGAACCAGAGTATAATTACTACTACATAACCAGAAACTGAAGTTACCATCGCTGAACAAGAGATGAACACTACTATAGAAGTTGAATTCACGTATACGACTGTAGATGTACAGTACCAAATACCACAGCATCAATAGCGATTAGCATTAAAATATGTTAGTACAGAAAATTTTAAAGTAATTGAATTAAATCCAAGATTTGTGTAAATTGGTAAATTTATCTTGTGAACCGACTTGATATTTATTCATAGGGTCGTATTCTAGAACTCTACTCAATGCTCAAGTCAGGATTTGAGCAGACTTGAGTATAATTTCAAGCACTGGAAATACGACCCTAATGGCAAGAACTTGGGTATGATTTTCAGTGCTCACTGCAATACTCAAGTCCTGACTTGAGTATTGAGTAGAGTTCTGGAATACGACCCATAGTGAGTCATCATCTACCAGGATTCATTCCGTTACAATACCTCTCAATTAATTGTAGATTGAAATTTTCTTGTCTTTTTTTAAGTTAATTTACTCAACAAGTACATTTTCTTGCACTAGCGATGTTGTTGCAAATCAAATATATTATTATTTGTTTTCTTTTCTTTTTTTTGCTATCAGTTTTCTTTTGTTTGATATGAATTCAGGTTGATATTTGAATTGTCTATTTTCTAATTGCAAGGAGTATTTATTATTCGGATCCTTCGTATAATAAAGCCGCTAGTTTTTTATAATAACAAGTGATGGGACGAACAAGTCGTGCATCTGGTGGTAAACGCCACGCCTATCTGTAACAGTTGCAGAGCCACTCAGAGCTTTAAATCGCAAAGCACTTGTGAGCGACCTCTTTCATCGTCGTCCCATCTTTTTATAACCATTTTCTCTGGTTCCTGGCCACTTACTTTTAACATTTGAATCGTTCTTTAATTCTTTTTCCTCATTCTTACTTTGCTTCGTTCTGTCTTCACTTTCATCAAATTCTCGAAAAGACGTGTTCTCCAACCTAACGGCTTATAAAGCAACAATATACATAACGAGCCCTGTACCCCACTAACGGTGGGGTCGGGCTTGGCCTGCGGCGCGTGGTTGGGCTTAGATTACAGGCGCTTGGTGAGGAGGTTCCGGGTTCGACTCCCGATTTGTGCCAATTCAGGAAACAACATTTCGAAGTTGGTTCTGGTCTGGGTATTCTGGGTATTGCCCTCAGAGATGTCGTTATTCTGGTATTCATAGTACAGGATATTCCCTAATTTGAGAAAAGAAATTTGGTGTTCCAAAATACTTCACTTTGGTGCTTCCAAGAAAAAAGAGTTACAACAGAGAGACGGTTGAGATACAAAATCGCTATAAGTAACACATTTTCAATACATCGGGAAGTGTGCATTACATTTTGAACAATTGTGAGATCTTGTACTCGTAATAGAGCATCCGTGTGCAACCTACGTACGGTGGCATAAGAACTATAATAATTTCACAAATATAGTGACGTTATCTGGTTCAGAAACACAGTGAAGCGTTTAAGGAGACTCTTTTAATTACCAAAAATACGACGTTCTTTTTTTTAAACTCACTATGGTTCTGTATACAGGGGGTCTACTTTCCTTTATTTTTTTTCATCCTCTAAAGTCTACTCTCGTCCTCCATCTGGATATCCGCCCGAAACAATTACGAGTCATTGATGATCGCATGATGCGAATGAACCTGTATACATGACGCTTCATTCGGATCATCCTTTCTTTAATTTGGTCAAGTATTATTTATTTGACAGTAATTGTTTCGGATGGAGAACTAGAGTAACTGTGTATCCTTACAGCATGTAGCATTACTGCTCCTTGTGCAAATCGTGTATAACAGAAACTAAACTATTGAAAAGCCCTTCACGTGACCAGTCACGTCCTCACATACGCATATCAAAAAATCCGGGTCGTTTTGGACAAATAAATACTAATCTGCCACACGATCACTCCAATTAATTGCTTCATCTGAATCTCCCTGCACTACGTACAACAGAGTAGCGAAATCGACTCGTGTAACAACGTTATTTGCATTGTATTTATATTTGAGGGCGTCAAAGCGGACCCCTATCTAATAACACCCCACTTCATGGAGCAGTAGTACTTATATGTTTTTACTTGTGTTTTGAAACAAGTAACAGTAGAGCTCCCTGGGAGTCAGGGCAATACATTGAATTGCTCCAACAGGGTTCATGTACAGTCACATATATAGTTTCAAGATCAATTTTCCACAATTCGTACATGCAGGAGTAATGTGAATAAATATATAAGAACTAGACGTTTCTAAATGTAACTGAACAATTTCTTGAAGTTTCTTAACTTTATGTTGCTTAGGAATGAGTAGAATACAAACTAATTTAAATATTTTGAAAATTTCAAGCTTATCATCTTTTATTTTATCTATTAATTTCGTTTCATTACTCAAATTGTAACAATGTAATAGTTGTTTGTTATGCAAAGCTGCAAAGTTGTTGACGCGTGTGCTTGCATTGAAACCTGACCGAGCGAAGGAACATAAGACTGAAATATAGATCATTCAAAAAGAGAATAATGAGTGCAGCGAACATTTCAAAATTTCAAGGCATGCGACGCAAAACAATTTTGCAGCAGAGCGAAACACACAACTTTTCACCTCACTATAGCGAGGAAAATGGTACATGAAAGAAAAACAGTTGAACTATAACAATTCATATCGAGTTCTAAGGTTTTCGCGATTGTTACACATACGAAATGTAACTATTTTTCCGGATTTTTAATCGCGTATATTTGTTTTTTCAAACAAACCGACGTTTCGGGCCCTTTACAGGTCCCATGGACACGGTTGACTGAGGTGGTACAGTCTTCAACCAATTATGTATAATATTGCATGCAAACCACCCTATTTTTTCACTATAGTTACAATAGTTATTAATTAAATACCTTATTTTTAATTTTACAAAGAAAACATTCCAATTTACGCTACATTAAGTTTTATAAATTATTTTATTGAATGAATTTTTATTAAGTTCAATTTGTTATTAATTAATAATAGAAATTAGAATAAACTAAAACATATTAATTAGTACTGCTGTCATATGTCTGTTTGGGATTTTTCATTACAGGAAATACTGCATCCCAAACAGGTGGTACTGATAAACCATCTTCCCTGTTGAAATTAGGATGTTTTTTAATTTCAATGGCCTCTCGCAGCATCCTGGGTAGATAACGGACTTCTTTTGCAAGGACCTGGGGTTTGTCAAACTTCATTGAATGTGTAGGTTTATCCATGACGTGCTTGCAGACTGCAGACTTGTTTACGCGACGGTGTTTGACATCTCTGTACCATCTCAGTCAACCGTGACCATGGGACCTATAAAGGGCCCGAAACGTCGGTTTGTTTGAAAAAACAAATATACGCGATTTAAATCCGGAAAAATAGTATTATTTCCTATGTGTAACAAATCAGTTTTCATAAACAAAATTAGTTATCGTTGTCAATTTAATGTCAACAATAATAAGAATAAAATATACCAACGGATAAATAATGTACGACATGTTTTTTTCTTCATCTAAAGAAAAAATTAGGTGCACCACAGTCCATCGTCAAGTTCGAATTACAAAATCCTTTTCCGCGCAGATTTCTAATAAGAAAGAAAACGTTTCCGAGCTAGTGAGGTGAAAACATTATTTTGTTGACGACCTTAGATGCAGTGGAGCTCCTTGTGAAAGAGTTCGTCTAGGGAAGTACTGCCACCTTACCTATTTCTACCGCCAAGCAGTAATATGAGCATTATTGCGTTCCGGTTTTGCTGGTGAAATACAGGCACATGGGACTTGTCGACTTATGTCTTAGGGTGATGGGCGCCGTGTCAATGTCCCTAAACTCTTTACGATTTAAAGCTCTGTGTGATACTGCAACTCTTATGCGTGTCGCTTACCACCGGGCTCACGTCTTGTCAATCCCGTCACTGGTATCATAAAAAAAGCAAGATCTGGAATATTTTTCATTGGATCATCAATATTATTTTTCACAGCGTTCATAATATTGGTGCATAAATAAGTAAGGCTTTGAGATGGGTGGACAAAAAGTCAGACAAAACTTCGAGGAATCTAGTTTGATTGCGATACGTTACATAAGCCGAATATTGTGGTCACAATTTACACTTCACATATCATATTGTGTTCAAAGCTACTATCTGAAAGTCGTATAAAGGTATGGTTATGCACAAGACAGCTCTGAAATTTTTTAAATCGGCTTTAAACTAAAACGAATACCAATAGCAGTAAGAATAAACATTATGCAGGAATTATGGAGGGCTATACTACACTATTAACTATTTAATAGTGTAGTATAGTATTGTAGTTCCTGGAAAACCGGTGATAGTCGGTTAAACAAAGGAACAAGTGTGAAAAGTGTAATTATCGGCTAGTCACAAAGAAATATAAATAGGCGCTCGACATACGCGTCGTATTGCGGTAGCGGCCACCGCGCATGCGTCTGTGGGTTGCCAGCGTTGGTTTATTGATTTCCTTGTTCTAGTTATCGAAATGGGGTAATACAATCGGAAGGAGAATAGTTAGAAGTAGAAAAACAATTATTATTGTAACGTTGAATATTAATAATATTTTCTAGTACACGATCCACTGGTAATTAACAACTTTTTTAATATGTTCCTAGAAAGCACGGAGTTCTCAATAACTGGTTAGACATAGCATAGTTGGACCCCGAAAAACATTAGATACAAATTTTGTTACATATATTTATTTCATTTCGTCTAGGATGGTTTTACGGTATGGTGCCATGCGTGATATCAAGCTTATAGACCGTGTTCTCAATGTCCAGTTCCCAGTGATGGAGTAAGACCGACAGATGACAGATTTCAATGTAATATAATATAATATAAAATAATATGTTTTAGTATTTATTAAGTAAGTGCCTATTGATAGTGTAAAATCATATTATAGCTTCTATACAATAATTAAATTTAATTTATAGTCGTATGAACCCAATTGTAATTGTTTCAAAATCAAATTGTTTATTAATCTAATGTGACAAATAATTTATGAATATTGTATACTCCTTAATGGGATATGTATTTGAAATTAAAATGATTATTTAAGTATTTTACGAAAGTGTAATATGTATTCTGTGTTAAATAAATAATTAGATGTTGTAAGGCGATAACTGAGTGGCGTACAAGGACTGGACACAGGAACATCAGGCGTCCAGCGGCGAGGTGGCCGGATGAATGAGATTAGCACGGGACCGTGGGAATTGGCACAGAAACTTGGAGGCCTACACCCAGCAGTGGTTGAAGTCAGACTGTATATAACAAGAATGGTTTTAAACACGTATTAAATCTCATACAATCTACATTTCAAGTCCATCACGGGGAGAAGTATGAAAAGCTATTTTCTTTGTTAAAATCTGATATTAACCAGTGATATTTTAAACATTCTTGTTGATAATTATCGCATTCAATCTCCACAAATCAGTGGACTAACTAGCCACAAAGACAGACTCACTAGACTGACAGGAATCCAAAATTAGACCGACTTTCTTTTGGAGAAAAGACGACGAGAGCACTCCTCACTGTACCTCTAACAAGAGCAGGCATTTTTTAAGCAGCAGCCTATATCCGCAGCCAAGCACTAATGTGAGCTGCGTTCCAGTTTTGACGGGTAAGGGTGCTGGTGAAATTGGTGAAAAAAAAAAAGGTGAAAAACACGCGGAGCTTATTTATTTATTCCATACATACAGCTACTTTCACATGGTCACAAGCATTTCAATCACATGACATAATGTAACTAAAAATAATAATTATTATTATTATTGCAAATTAATAACACTTAATTAAAACCAATTTCTAATAAAGTCCTGTCGTCGTGAACTCGCTTTCAAAACTAGTAAAAATGTCTACTTCTTCAGCTACTCGATTTAGTGTATAAATGGTAGTAAGAGGCACCTTGTTGAGTAAATTTGTCCTGTCTCGCGGCACCGCCAGCAGCCGTAGTCGCCGGCGCGTACACGTAGTTGTTTGGCACGCATAAACAGAGTAATTGCAGCACTCCCGAGTTTGAAATGTTACCTCACAATATTCGGACTATGTAACTTGCGAGAGCCAAGTCCCTTCTCGGTTCCAACTTCTTGTCTCCAACCATCCCCAATACAAATAGCATTGGATATAGATTGGATATAAATAGCATTGGATATATCAAGGGATAGAAAGGGAAAGAAATTTTCGTGTATACAATGTGGTTCTATGCTTTGATGTTTGTAAAACCATCTGCTCGGCGCAACACAAAACCCAAAATTCGATAGGCCTTCTTACACACATTTACTATATGGTCCCGGGATGTGAACTCGGAATTCAACAGGACTAGAAGACTTGTCAACTTATGTCTCAGGATAATGGGCGCTGTGGTAGTTCCGACGACTTGTTCGTACCGTCACTTGATATCATAGAAAAAGTAACTACTGACCAACAGTTGTACAGAGACGTACTGCCAAAATCTTTTATCATACAGCTTGTACATATAAATGTGGAAAATGATGTTAACTGGTAACACAGTGGAAAATTTGGCGCGCGCGCGAAAGGTTCGCCAGAAAGCATCATGGCGATCGCTCCGAGAGCGCGCCTCGCATCCACCTAAGCGGCCGGAGTACTCGAACACCTACGTGTCCACAACAGATATCAGTGGAAAATGTTATAGTGTTCAGTGGCGGCTGTCTTATTCGTGTATCAGTGTCACATTACCACGTTGCATGAGTGAACCCGATGGCGCGTTGCGGGACGACGGACGCGACTCGCCGGCCAGCACCGAACAGCTAACGTCAGTATTACATTCCCCTTTTTGTCCCCATAATTCGCAATAACTACGTACCAATATTTAGGGTGACGTCAATGAATACGTTACGGCAATGACGGTTCCTTTCTTTGATGGGTCTTTGGTACCAGATCTGAAGGTCCGTTTGTGGTTCATTAGTTTCAAACCTAGTTGTATAGGTGCAAAGCTCTTGGTGTTTGTTTTTTGCTTAAAACTATGCGATCCAAATACTAGACTTGTTTTTGATTATTATAAAATGCGGCGTACGGTTACCTTATTTCACAGTAAATGATGTTATCTAACTTGGACCAGGGAAAAGTAATTGTCAATTTTCAACAGTTACGCTGATTGGTTATAAATGCGAGTACTTCCATACTAATGAGTAAAGATAAACATGGCTCTACATACTAGAGATTTTAACTTATTACCCCCATAGAAATGGTTACAACACTGCATGGTTTTAAAGCGGTGTGACGAGTCCATTTGTCTTCAAAGTGTTATGAAATAATAAAATAATTACTTATAAAAAAAGCAACGTCAAAAGTTTGTGAAATTACATTTTTATTTTTGCGCCCGTCACCCTGAGATATCACTTGACAAGTCCCATGTGCCTGTAATTTCACCAGCACCCTTACCCAAACCGAAACGCAGTAACGCTCACATTACTGCAGCAGTACTTCCCTAGACCAACTCTTTCACAAGGCGCTCTACTGCTACTAAGATAATAGACTTCTGCTGCTGATCTAATAAACCGGATTCGCCCCCTAGTTTGACACCCTTAAACGTGGATTATTTTCTTAAAATTCAAATAAGACCAGCACAGGGGCACCCTCTTTCCAAAAAAAATCAGCAAAATCGGTTCACAAATAACCAACCAGAGTAATGGTGTAAGAAAAGTTGATTAAAAAGAGAGAACCGACTTTTCATCAAGCAGTACCAATTTCGACGAATGAATTATAAGTTTAATGGTATCAACTCGGCTTTACTATATTATGCATTTTTCAATTTTATTATTGTGATTTAAATTTTTATATTACTTTAAACGTATTTCGTAATTGTAAATGACGTCGCAAACTTAATTAATATTGTTATAGTCATTATATATATAGTCGCCTCGCGAATCGTTCGTCCCATTACTTGATTATCATAAAAAATAATGTGTTAGGCATCCGCTCCTATCACCTGATGTCAACTATGGAATACCTTGTATGAATGCTACGAACACCGAAAAACTAACTTCGAGTTCACACTCAGAACAACCAAAAAGAACCAATTTAGAAAAGAAACACAATTAATAAATGGATTATGAATTATATGGACATAACATTCAGACATATCATGTCCCTAAATAATACGAGTACAAAGTACAGTCCAGGGCTGATTGGCTAATAATTTCGTAGAAACGTGTTTTGACTCATAAAAAATTCTGCCAATTCTAAAGTCACCAAAGAAATATTCCCCAAAAAGTATTTATAAAGATTACTGACTACATCAATAATAAGCATCAGGAAGTATATCTTCAGGAAAACTTATAATATTAGACAACAAAAACACATACCAAGCTTTGGTCCCAAAGTAACTTGACTACTTAAAGGAACTTGAGCACTTGTGTTATGGAAATTGGAAACAACGACCGTACTACCACAAACACTCCGACCCGAGACAATATAAAAAAAGGTAGTTTTTTCTATATTGACCCGGACCTCAGAGATGAGGACACCATGAAAACCGTGGTCGAGTGAAGCCACTCGACCACGAAGGTTGTCTATAAAACATTATACTGAATCAGATTAAGCCCTAGAGATTGGCTTCATTCCCAACGTTGGTGACCGAGTCGATGACTGCCGGAATCTAGGTTACGGGTTCAAACCTCGCTAGGTCGTCTACGTAAGAAGAAGAAGAATATTTTTTAATATCGAGTTCTTAGGTTTACGCGATTGTTACACATAGGAAATGAAACTATTTTTCCGGATTTAAATCGCGTATATTTGTTTTTTCAA
>NW_020653575.1:6823399-6884573 GCF_003589595.1 Hyposmocoma kahamanoa | reverse complement strand
CCCTAGAGTTTCTTGCTCATTCTTCTCAGGGGAATCTGCCTTACGAATGAGCGGTAGAGTTTAACCATTGTGACGATTTCAAGTGTAATAATGCTTACCTATGAAATAAAGATTATTTTGAATTTGAATTTGAATTTGAATGCCGAGAATTTCACCAGTACTCTTACCCTTCTAAACCGGAACGCAGTAATGCTCACATTACTGCCTGGCGCCAGATCTACAAGTAAAATCTAACAAACAAACGTATTTGTTATATTTATTTGATCTTAGCATCAATTTAGGTGTACGTAGAATCATAAATAATTAATTGATTTTTTGAAAGCAGATATCAACGTAGATGCCTGAATCTAATCTCCTAACAGAGTATTTTCAGTTTACGTTGAGTTTTTACTACAGCAATCAAATATAATTCCCACTGCAGCACACGGGTTCCTCCCAAAAACAGGTATTAAGGTCATAATCCCTTACTTCGTATGACTTGAAAGAATTTTAAAGTTCAAACTAAGCAAATTACAAACATTAAACAAAGAAGTAGAAAAATTAGAAAAAATCAAGTTTAAATAAAAGAAAGCATGTTAAAAGGGTCCTTGACTCTACGAACTCTTCCACATGGAGCTCTACGGCTACTAAAACGTCTTGGACGTTGTTCTCCTGCTGCAAGGATGTAGGTAGCTATAGTGCTGGTGTTTTAGGTCAGCCTAGGTATTAACATAAAATATAGCGGTAAAGTCGTAGAGCATACTTGAAAATGGAACTATTCTTTCGGATCTAATTCGCTAATATTTGTTTTTCACATCCCATGGTCACGGCTGAAACGTTGGTTTGTTTGAAAAAACAAATATACGCTATTTAGATAGGAAACAATTGTTTTATTTCCTAAATCGCGAAAATTTTAAAACTCGATTTTCTTGAGCGATGATTTCCAAAGTGGTCTGTATCGACCCCCGAGGGTCCACTCCAATCTACAAGGGTAGAGATGGGCAAGCTCCAGCACTTTGTAACCGCCAAAACCTATTAACGCCCAAAATCCAGGGAAAAACTATTTGGCGTCTCGTAGTGATGAATCTGCGGGACTCCAAGGCGCCTGGAAGGCTAGTCCCACAAAAAAGGGCAACAACGATTAACAAGTGAATATTTGTTGTAAATCGAGTTTTGTTAAATTTTTAGGATATTATTATTACAACATGTTTATAGCTTTCTGATCTAGACTATTCGATTTGCCTTTTTATTAAATCGATTCACAACAATTTCAAATCAAATCACATAATAACAATAAAAAAAATCCTGTTGAAATAAATCAATACAAAAAATCGTTAGGTCGTATGACGCACTTCAATCGATCTTCATAAAAATCGATTCTTGATGTACATCTTTAGTAGTAGTTTAGTAAGAATCCATAGAATTGCGATGAAAAAGGTAATGAGAAAGGTGGTTATTTTGTGAAATAAAACAGATTTTTTAGACGAAAAATTCGAAATTTATAATAAGTATGGAATTATACCAAATTGTCTATTCGCCGTCGATTACATGTCGACACGATTTTGGGCAGAAATGACTAAAAACCCGGCTAAAACCCTCACAGGTTGATTGGGTTTTTAACCCACTGCCCTCTGTACAAGGGGTTCATGTCAGTGAAAAAACACAGGAGCTGGCTAACCGTGGAGGAGGCTACATTGACAAAAGCCCTGGTTTATAAATAGAATGGTGATGTGACGTTAATGGGGGTCCTCGAGGATGTAACCCATTTAGACAGGTCGTTGCCTAAATTTTGGCTGGAAGTGGATTCATTCACATTATACAGGTTAGTACCCATGCAAATACTTAAGACTTTCTTATAATAGGCTTAAAAATTACCTTTGCCTTTTGCCTTTAGCTTCTCCAAGCTTGAATTAATAAGAAGAGCAATTAACCTTAACAACGAGGCAGGGAGCCTGGAGATTAGTTAAAATACATTATATATATTCCGTTGCCGAACGGTTACCCCGTCAGACTGCCACGCAGAGGTACATTTATTTCTCTCGTGAGTTTGGGTGTAATTTGTGGTTATCTTTTTGTGTGGTTGTCTGTTTGTGTCTATTTGAGGGTTTCCCTATGAGTGTGTAAAAAAACCTGTGTATTTTAGTGTAAGCGTTTTAAGTGTGATAAAAGCAATATTCATTCATTTTGGAGTGCGTGAATATTTTACATAAAACATGATATTCGGTTTTTTTAAAGTCAAAGTAAAAGTTAAATGACAACACAGTACATTGCCTATAGGTGAGTCAAATTACAGAGAATACAGACTTAAATTATATATACTAGTCAAATCTTAACATTCTGATTTTCTAAGAAAATGAATACTCACTTAGATTTGAATCCATAAATTCGTTGATTTTATAAAAAGCGTGATTTTCAAAGTAAAGTTTTAATGTTTGCTTGAATATAACCATTTCCAAGTCAGATACACTAACTAGTACAGTTTACATATTAATTTTCATATTTACGCACTGTTTTAACGTTTTTACTAATCTGGTTTTATTTGTTATTGGTTTATGTTTACTTCTCGTGTTATATGTATGTATGTCTGATATCTTCGCCATATAATTTTTGTGTTTCATGTATCTCTAATAATGATCTGTATTTATACAATGAAATTACAGTCATTATTCTATATTTAACAAAGTACTCTCTAGCAGATACACGTTTGTGAATACCTGCGATAATTCGTATTGCTCGCTTTTGCAAGACCAACACTCTCTCAATATCAGAAGAATTTCCCCAGACAGTTAATGATCCCGATAACAGATTATGATACCAGGCGACGGGACGAACAAGTCGTGGGCCTGATGGTAAGCGACACGTCTGTCCATAACAGTTGCAGTGCAGCTCAAAGGGCATTGAGACACAATTTAAGTTGACAATTTACATATGTCTGTAATCTAGTAATCCGACGCAATCCGGTTTTGAACAGTAAGGGTGCTGGTAAAATTACAGGCACATAGGAATTGTTAACTTATGTCTCAGGGTTACGGGCGCAGTGGCAGTGCCTTACAGTCTTTATTCTGCCACCAAGCAGTAATGTGAGCATTACTGCGTTCCCGTTAAATTACAGGCACATTTAAAACTCTAAGCGGCACTGCAATTGTTAGGGACAGGTGTGTCGCTTACCGCCAGGCGCACGACTTGTTCGTCCCGTCACTTGCTATCATAAAAAAGACGTTGGAAAACGTACAAAACTTAAGAGATATTTTTTATATAACGTTTCTTACTAACACTGTGTCAGCTGTCGCCACAGGACTGTAAATATAGTAGAAGTACTTAGTGAGTGTGACAGGTGTGCTGACAGTACGTGGAGTTCGACATACTTGAGCTCAGCCCGCCATTTTCGCTTGGTACGTTATGGCCCTGTCTAGACGTGTCTCGATCGTGATCGATCGAATCAAATGATTCGAACAGCACTTGTTCACAAAACACACAACATGTTCAGCAAAAGATGATACTTTTTGCTGATGATTCCTCTGTGGTTGTGAGATGCACTAATATTGATGAATATGAATCAACTTTAAATGATGCACTAAGTGACACTATAAAATGGCTACAATTAAATAATCTCGTAGTAAATTTGGACAAGACTAAGTTTATGCAATTCTACAGGCCACAATCACGACCAAAAAATTTAATTATAACCTACATTCATGTAGCTCAAGTTGATGAAACAAATTTCTTGGGCCTTACTCTTGATAATCACTTGAGCTGGAAGTCACATATAAATAAGTTAAATACTAAACTTAGTAAATACGTATATGTCCTGAAAAATCTGACGAGAATAACGTCACAAAAAACTGCTCTTTGTGCTTATCACGCCTATGTAGCCTCTAGTTTACGATATGGTCTGCTGCTTTGGGGGAACGCTGCTGCAACACCTATTACACCACTGTTTAAAACCCAGAAGAAATGTGTCAGGGCCATGTTTGGTGTGGGCCAGCGAGAAAGCTGTGTACCCTGTTTTAGAAAACTGAAGATTTTAACCCTACCATCTATGTATATTTACGAGGCCTGTGTTTATATAAAACAAAATCCAGGCAACGTTTATCTAGTGAAAACCAGACATCCCAGGAAAACAAGGAACAAAATAGAAATACGGCCAAAACAACGCCCCACCTTGGAATTTTACAATAGAACGATGTTTATATTGGCACCTAAATTATTTAATAAAATACCAGATGCAGTTAAAGAACTAAATTGTAGGCAATTTAAAATAAAATTACATAATTTGTTAGTTACACAATGCTACTACATTATAAATGATTTTTTAATTGATAACATAAAATGTAAAATTTAACCACTGTGCGTGATTGAAATAAGAATTGTGTAAAATATTCGCATGCCAAGTTTTGGTGAAATGTACGATCTAATAATAATATACTATAACACCATTGTAAACTACATTTTTCAGCGAATAAATATCTTGTATTCTTGTATTCTTGTACTTGTGACCCGATAACCCGGGCTCCTGGCTTCTAAATAACCCAATCACTTTAGAGTTTCATGGGTCATGCGCGCAATATATGACTTTATTACTATAATTTTAGAGATTATACAACAAATCACAATATTATTGTTGTCTTGTTCACTGTCACGTGAAGTCCCCACTGACGACAAGGTTCGCCTTTTCACTCTTCGTTTGGGTCGAACATTTGTTCGATAGAGTATTCGTTCGATCGAAACAAAAAGTCAAGCAATCGATCAACGAGTCATTCATAGTCAATCAATCAACATAATTGAACCGTGGCGTAATGTCCATTGCATAGTAATTTTGGAAGTTTAATCTGATTTTCGGTATGTTGTGTTTATTTATGAGTGCACTAGCTAATATTAAAATATTAGTAAATAATAAATTAGTAATTTTCAATGCTCATAAGTTTTTTTTTAAGTAACACCGATACTTTTCTTGGAAAGAAATTTTAGTGTCCTAAGTGTGGTTTGTCAATGATGCATTTAACCATAGACACATTACCCATTAGCAGGGAAGAATAAAAGCTAATTGTATATTTTGACACTTTTAAACGCCATTTGGAAGTATCGTGAGGGACGGTGACCCGCTAAAATATCGAACTTATGATCGACTCATTTGACCCGATCATATTACGCATGGGTCATGATCGACCCGGGTTATCAAAAATGATCGACCGACACAGGTCTAGTCCTGTCAATTATCTCGCGCAAGACCTCGAAAATCGCAGAATAACACCTTATTTTGCTACTTTGGAGTGCAAAAATGATTCGCAGTCGCATTGTAATATTTATGGTACCATGGTGGTATTTTATATCATCGTTGACTTATTTTATTTAATTATAATAAATATTTATGAATATATGTTTTTTTTCTTGCAAGAAACGAAAGTAAACTATACTGCTGCGATACGGTCACTTCTTTTTTGGAGAACTAAGTAAACATCTCGAATTCGTCATGGCTCAGCTATTGGGCACTAGATGGCAGCACATTGATTGAAATTTCAATATATAATCAAAACGCAATAATAGATTTATAATTAATTAAAAAAATATAATAACTTTCAAAGATGTGAACATGGTAATTTAGTTACTTCTTAAATTAGAAACTACGAAAAATCGTTATCAAGATTTCATAATGATTCAAATTATTTTAGTATTCGTAATCGAGACTTAATGCACTTCCATTGTTTTTTTCTTCCGTAGCTGTTACACATTTCAAATTGATAAATTGGTAAAAGAAATCAATATTAAAAAGGCAAAGGTCTTCTCAAAGCAGAAAAAATTGTCAAAAACAAACACACACACAAACAAACACAAACAAACAACACAAAAAGGACAAAAAGTTTGAGACCCTCTGTTCTAGAGCAAAAGTTTGTATTGTATAGCCAAACGAGACAAACTCGTATCGTGTTAATGTCATGCCGTTTGAGTCAAAGTCGGGGTTTACGCAAAATAGTAATCCCGATTGTCTTATCGCGTTTGAGGACGCGATTCAAGTGATAACGGTGGAAGTGTAGCTATAAAAATGTATTCAAACGTGAAAAATACGTAAGTACGAGCGGTGGTATCTCAGTAAGAGGATGGTTACTTTTCAAACGTTCGAATATCGATTTTTTTTAAATATTTTTATATATATGTAAATTTTTAGTAGCTATACCTCTAGCTACCGGTGAAGGCAGAGTTGACTAGTTACTACGTAATAGATACATCAATCTCATACAAACTGATACATACTGGATTCATCCGAAAAATGTAGAGTCCGATATGATTATGTAGCGAAAAGAGAATAAGTGCGTTACTTGAATTATTTCGTTATTCAAACGAAGGCCTATGTAAAGATGTTTAGAGAATTTATATAAAACTTTTTTCGTTTCGGAAATATAAAATCGAACAATGGTCAACCTGACATCCACAGCGAAGAAGAACGAGCAAAATGTACTATGTCCTGAGAACAATTAGACAGACCTTTGTTCTACGTATTAGCCGATCTATAGTCCGTCTTTTGCGAACAGAGTAAAATGACATTCGCAGGGTTGCCAGTTTTCTTAAAATTTTCATAAAGTCATGTAGTTATTGTCGACTGCTGGGTAAAGTGGCAGTACTTCCCTGGACGAACTCTTCCACTAGCAGTTCTACTGATGCACTATGCAAAAAGGAAATAGATGAAGAGAATGGAGAGAAAAATTAGACTTAGGAGTTAAGGATACTTAACATGTCGTTTGAAGGAATCAAGAGAAGGGGATCGTCGAGTAGGTTTAGTTTAGTTTATTTAGATAGCCGTGACCGATTTGGTATAAAAACTACTGCCTACGCGCCCTCGGAATTCTCCATAATATACCTTAATCATGAAACTATCGCATAATTATCCATTAGAGCCTTTTTATTTTTGTTTCTCTACTACATTAATGTAAGTAGTTATTATCTATACTCGAACAGAGCCCTACCCTCAGTCGCTTCACGTCAACGACGCGGTGCGAGGGGGCGGAGGGGTCACGGCAGCTCGTCGTAAACAAGGTTTTATTATGCAACTCAGTGTTGCCTTACTAAATCAATATTTTCGTGTGCCTAATTTACTGAAAGACGTTAGCTGTTTGCAATACAAACAGGTTGATCGGGGAAAGGCTTACCCTTTCTCTTTGTATTAACTTTACTTGTAGTAGAGCTCCACGTGAAAGAGCTCGTCCAGGGAAGTAGTGCCACCTTACCTATTTCTGCCGCGAAGCAGTAATGTGAACATTACCTACTGCATTCCGCTATGGAAGGGTAATGGGACTTGTCAACTTATGTCTCAACATGACGGGCGCTGTGGCACTGCCCTGATCTTTGCGATTTAAAGCTCTGAGTGGCATTGCAACTGTTATGGACTGGCGTGTTATCTTACATCAGGCGCAAGACTTGTTCGTCCTGTCACTTGATATTATATATTTAGTTACGACAAAGAACCTGGTAACACAACTCAATTGTAGCGTATATCGCGTACAGAGAATTTCCTACGATTCCTGCACTAGGCAAAGCCTGTCTCGTAGGTAATCGATAAAAACATTGTTACTGTTTATTATTATAAAAAAGTATTGTTACTTTTTTTTAATTGTGCATATTATAATCAAAAATTATTATTATTATATAATACATTATTTTATTTTATGTTATCATATTTTTATATTATTATATTAGATTATATATATATTGTATAATGTATAATATTCATTCTATTTTTAATTCAATACCAATTACCTTATATACACATTTATATAGGATGAGTGTGTGTCTTTAAGGCATTGTGTGTGTGTATGTGTGTGTGTGTAAGTGCGAGGGTGCGTGCGTGCGTGTGTGTGTGTGCGTGCGTGCGTGCATGTGAGTATAAAATCAGTACAGAGTACTAAAAAAACCGACCTCGAAATTACTTTTACTTGACAAGTTTTATTGAAATCGGTTATCGGAAAGTACACGAAACCGGATTCATCCTCTAGTTTGTCACTCAGAGACTGGGAGGACTGCCACGCAGAGGTCCCAGGTTCGATTCCCGGGCCGGGAGAAAAGTTTGTATGGCCTACATTTATTTCTCTCGTGAGTTTGGGTGTAATTTGTGGTTGTCTATGTGTGTGTCCACGGCACCCGCGACACAGGGTTTCCCTAGTGCGGGGCTATGTTGAGTGTGTGCGTTATTTATGTATTTATTTACTCTTAGATATGGAATATTTTCTTCAAATTTAAATGGGACCAATACTGGTGTGTACCCTCTTTTCAACAAAAACGGATCACCAAAAACGGTTTACAAATGCCGCTGGAGTTACCGCTGAACATACCTACACATAAAACAACCATGCAATCGTATTGAGAAGCTCCTCTTTTTTTTAAGTCGGTTGTAAGAAGGAGTGCACGAAAGGAGACGCCACGTGTGATATACCATTCGTTTTCACGTCACAATCGGAGAGTACCTCACGCCGATTGGCAAGCCCTTGGAACACTATGGCAAGCATTATAGTGTATGCCGTAGATGCGACAAGAACAAGAAGTTGCGTTTGTGTTATTTATTTTTTTAGCGGAGGAAGGGTGGTAAAATTAATTTCATGAGAAAATATTCAATACAAAGAGTAAATCGCACATTTGACCATCATTCTCGGAGACGCAAGGTAATTTCCTTCCATTTTTATTAATATGGATTTCATCAAAGTAACTGTATCTATAAATTAGAGATGCCACGAATATTCGGCTACCATTCGTTATTCAACCTATTCGACCACTTTTTTTAATATTCGGTATTCGAATACTACAACTATTCGGCCGAATACCGAATATCAAACAATAAAAAAAAGCACAAATAATTCAAAATGTATCGTATATTTTAGTCACAAATTATTGCTTTAATACTTAAAATCATTTAGTGGCAGGTTGTGATAAATGAAAACAAATTTTTCAGCATTGGTTGATAACAAACGCTTTTGCGCTTTTCCTCATCAACAATTCCTGCTTCTGAAAATGGCCTCTCACTATAAACACCACTGCCAGGAGACGATAGATAAATCTTAGCAAATTTTGACAGGCTTAGATACTTTGCGTTTTTAAACACCACTTATAAGAATCTGCCGTCCAATCTACGCGAACAATTTTCAAATAAAAATCAATCTTATGCGCAATTGAACTTTTGTCCATATCCTCATTATTTTGCATATTATATGTAGCGACTTCTTCAAGACATGTCCAGAACCTGTCATGTAGTGAATCTATCGTTTTATCATTTTTAAACAAAAACACTCCACCCCCCGGTACCTACGCACGCAACGCAATGAGACAGGTCGCAACAGGTCGCGTATGAAATGCACAAATCTTACGCCGAACATTCGGCAGCCGAATTTCGGCGCTTCGAACATCTCTACTATAAATTACTTACCACTCGGTTGGACAATAAATTTGTTAGGTAACCCGTCGGGTATTGGGTTATATGGACCCTTTACCACTGATGAGTGTAAATGGGCATAAGATATTTTACTACACGTAAAGGGCTTGCTGTTATTTTTATTTCTTTTTTTTATGATACCAAGTTACGAACAAGTCGTGCACCTTTGTTAAGAGTCGGTACTACTTCAGCTCGAATTCTAATTTTTCCCTTACTAATACTGTTCATTTTGCATGAGTCGAGTGGCAGGTACACTGGCTTTATTTCAGATTTTTTTTTACAAATGTAAAATGTATACGCGTTCTACTGAACTAATTAATAATTGAGGGACGACGATGATTTGGAGCGACAGAGGCGGACTATAGCCATGAAGAGTAACATGTTGGCGCGTCGATTCGCTCATTGCTCCGTTCAAGTAAAAATAACTCTGTTTAGGGCTTACTGTCAGGCGTTCTACACTAGTCAGTTGTGGTACCATTGCACTAAGCGAGCTTTTGATAGACTCAGAGTTCAGTACAATAATGCATTTCGCGCTATGCTGCGGCTGCCCTGGCGGTATAGTGCGTCTGGCATGTTAGCCGTGAATAGAGTAGACGATTCTTTCGCCATAATACGGAACAGATATTGGTATTTTCTTATGAGAGTGAGCGATTCGGCCAATGTAATTATAAGAACAGTATGCGATGCGTGCTACTTTGTAAGTGACCACTCTATTTTTTAAATTTAAATAAATTATATTATTGTTATACTATTATTTCTAATGTGAATTCAATTCAATTTAATGTAATTCTTAATTATTTACTTCATTAATAATTATAATATTCGGTAAATAAAATTCATTTTAATTGGTTATGTAATGTAATGTAATTAATGATGTTAAATTTATTAATGGGTGTATACCTAAATAAAGAAATATTTTATTTATTTTTAATTCAGTTGATTTTAAAAAATCAATGTAAAGTACCCATTGAATACAGAGGTTTTCTTGTAAAATTTCGAGGTAAGATTGTGTTTTTTTCTATTGTGAAAATTTTTAGTGGTCGTGTTTTCCCACCATATAGTAATCAGTGCATATCCTTAATTTTACTATATATTTTTTGCAAAGTTATTGATTCAATGCTTTCACTGTTGTGCGGAATCAACCAAAGCCATTTAAACTAGTATAGTCTCTTAAGTGACACGTCAGTCCATAGCAGTTGCAGTGCCACTCAGAGCTTTATATCGCAAAGATTTGAAGGACGCTGTCACTACGCCTGTCATTCTGAGACATAAGCTGACAAGTCCTATGTGCCTCTAATTTGTAGTCTAGTACAAGGCAGCGTTACTGCTCAGGCATCGATACGATACAACGCATCGTGTGACATCGCTCTTAGGCGCTGCGCAGATGGAGCAACTTTGTTAATCGAGTTTCCGCAACTGGCAACCCGCTACTAGCTGTTTATGACTTTTTTCATATAATTTCTAGAAACAGCGCAGACGTTGCAATTTCACTTGAGAATCCATTAAAAAAATTCTTAATTGCCGCAACTAGAAACTTGCAAATTTGTACCGGTTTTCTCCAGTTGCTAGTTTCCGCAACCGGCAACCGCAACACGTGAAGCAAATTCACTCTCTCCCCGTCCCCCGCAGCGTCAGTCTTGACCGTGGATTTCGAAAGTTTATTTAAAATTACGGCAACCGGCAACTAGGCCTTTTAGTTGCTACAACCGACAACCGTTAATGGAAATTTGTAAAAAGTTGCCAATTGCGTCAACTAAAGTTGCTTCATATGCGGAGCGCCTTAATGTTAAATGAAGATATGAACGACCATTGTACGCGTTTGTTCAAAGTTTACATAGCGTGTAGTTGCATAAATTCTGGCGAAGGCGTAGCAATCGTAGCACGTGCATTAAATCCGTAGTACGTGACTACGGATGTTCGAGAACATGATAAATCAATTATGGGTTATCGGCGCTCACTATTTACCTACACTACGTAGGATAACTCTATGCTGTTTTCGTATTAACAATGTATATTGATGGTTTTATTGTAGATATCATTGTTTTATGCATTTGCAAAGGGCTTAATGAAAAATATTATAGTTAAGTAAAGGAACGAGAGCGTAATGTCATACCATATACAGAATGTTTTTTTAAATGGGACAGTATGGAGAAAATCCGAAACCATTAATATTATTTTGGTATAGTCAATTTTTTGGTCAAGCGTGAGTAGTCCATAAAAATAAAATTGATCAAAATTTTTTTTTCGGTGCTGATCATTGACTTACAATTATATGGACGTCGAGTCCGCGCTAAAAAGTGTCCGAACTTATAGGGCGTTAAAATCGTATACAGAGCGTCATTCACGCTTTAGTCTTCGTTTGTTCGACTGTCAGCGAAGCAAGCAAAATTAGACAGTACTGCGATGACATTACAATTTAAATTCAACGTTTTAGCTTTTTCATATTCCTTTAAATGTCACTACGTTTAAATAGGTTGACTTGGGACATTTTTTTCGTGGTTTTTGTATTAGACCCGTCGTCCATTTATTTGTAAGTCAATGGTGCTGATCGACTTATTTTCATGAAGGAATCATTACATTGTAGGTATACGACGAAAAAATCGGAACAGTTGATCAAATTTCATACAAAATGAATAATAATAATAACGCACACACTCAACTTAGCCCCGCACTAGGGAAACCCTGTGTCGCGGGTGCCATGGGCACATACATAGACAATCACAAATTACATATAAATAAAATAAATTTAGGCCATACAAATATTTCTCCCGGCCCGGGAATCGTACCTGGGACCTCTGAGTGGCATGGTAACCGTTCGACCATAGAGGCAGTTTATAAAAAAGAATAAAATTGACTAATGTTTTTTAAAGAGTAATATAAATGAACGAATGATATTTATTTATTTGCTTAAAATATGGTTTACAATAGGTGGTACAAGTATATATAATAAAACAGTACCAATATTGTACCGCTATCGGCTTGCAAGTCTATGGATATCAACATTTTGGCAGCTAAACAATTCTAAAGCAAGCCCTATCATATGTATAAAGACAACATATTATAATAGTAACGTATTGCCATGTCATTACGATGTCAAAAAATATAAAAACATTCTTCATCAAATAAGTTAAGTGGTCAAATTTATTGACAATAATATGTAAAGAAGTCATTAATTGAATAGAAATTTTTATCTCTTAGGCATGAGATCAGCTGACGTTTAAATAAAAGATTATTATTTATCGTTTTTATATCAGAGGGCAAAGCATTAATATCCTCACACACATGGCCCCGCACTGTTTCTGGTAGTAATTTAGTTTAGTATAACTATTAAAAACTAATCTGTCTGGGCCCCTTACATTTCTATCGTGAATGTCACACGTCTTTTTAAAAAAAATATTAATATTAATAATAGACTAAAGGCCCATTTAGATGGAGATAGTTTCTCGTCTCGAATATACGATTATCGAAAGAATATAAAAAACTTTCCTCGTCTGAACATTCGCGATTATCGCCCTTCGACGTGAGCGATGATCGCCTCGCCTTTGAATATTGAACGTCTTCGTGTAAACAGAACTTGAAAGCAAAAATCGTTTTTTGAGTTTTTGTGTCAGCCGTTTCTACCATGAGAACAGTGCGCGAGGGTGTTTTCATTATCACTGCTTTTCTAAGACAAGAATTAAGGAAACGAAAAGAAAAAAAGGGTTAAGAAATGTTATAAAATAAAACAAAATTTAAAAAAAAGTATATTTCTATACAGAAAAATGAACTTAATATTATCAGCGGTTCCAAATTTGAATGATTTTTGCGTCATTTTGATATATCCATAGTCAATACCGGAGTAATCACTGAACTCGAATGGCAATTCTCGCACTCAAAACGCTTCGAACCGATTTGTACGATAATCGTTTGAACTTGCGAATATGTCATACGAGATCGTGTTTAGACAAGTCGAAAACTCGTAAGCAAGAATCTCCTTACTACATATTTCTCTGTGTAAACAGTCGAGGAGGCGATTAAGTTGCTTGCGAATCTCGTATGACATAATCGTAGGCGAGATTTTAGTTCTTGCCTGAATGTAAACATTATGATACGCAAGATAAGGAAACGGGCTATTGCTTCCCATTTGCACCCGAATTTCCCATCAAACTATAATCGTAAATATCGGTTTTTGATCGCGTGCCTACTAGAGCGTGTCCGGGTATTGATTAATTATTATTGCACATTTAAAATCACAATGACAATGCAAAATCGTAATAAGTATATTAACAGACGCTAATGCCCGAATGAGCGGCGGAAAATTAGAAGAATAGAATAGAATACGTTTTATTTGCCAGAATACAGTACATAAGTCTTAAGTAAAATTAGGTACCTACGTTATATTCAACCTGTAAGCAGATTTCATTTTCTATACTTTCAAATTAGTGTAATGTATTTGTAAATTCCAAGTATTCTTTATTACTATAGAAGTAATGTTTCAAAAGCCATTTTGTCAATTGCAATTGAAAAGTATGTTCTTGTAACAATTTAATTTAATTTGGTAATTTATTGAAAATAATTATACACATGTTGAAGCAGTTATTCTTATAAATTACTTTATGGCAACGAGGTTGATATAAAATATTCGTAATTTTTACTCTAGTTTGCCTTTGAGTGACTTCCACAAAGCGAGGGAACGATTTTGGGAACATTTGTATATATTTTTTTTATTTAAATAGACTAATCAATATTTTGTGTAGACATTAGTAGCAATTGAATTATAATTATAGTAATGTTAATTTTACGGCAAGAATTAATACTTTTTTATAAGCCTAAAGGACAAGAATTTCGAGATTTTGTAACAATTACCCAAACAATGAGCTCTATTGCCACAAAAACTTTTCAGAAAAGAGGCTTAAAGAATCTACTAACTAAATTAGTTAATAACTTTTTATACATAAATAAGATAGTTATAAAATTTGTGATTAATCTATTTTATTTTTCATAATATACAGGTAAGGTACAATAAAAAATACTAGAAAGTAAAACTAGGATTAAATTATATGGATAAAATTGAGTCCCCGCGGCAAAGCACCAAGATGCTGGCAGCGTTCTTCCTTTGTATGGCTATGCTAATGCGTTGGGCAAGGTAGCCCTTGGGTTTCCCAATAAAATTTAGTTATAAAATTTCACATATTCATAATTAGTTTCACGTAGTCCGCACTATTTTTATGACTGTGTGTGTGTGACAAGTGGTTATAGCACTTATGGTATTACGTGTGGCGTTATTGTTCCTTGGGTACGACATTTGTAATTAACTCAGCAATACCCACCTAATGCCCACCTCTAAAGGCTACGGGACATCAGGCAGTTAAAACATTTTTTACGGAAAGTGCGCTGTTTGAAAAAAATAATAACACCTAAACGACCATTCGTCCCATATTAAACGACACGGTAATAATTTTATTATTACACCCACTCGTGCTCCTTCTTGAGATGCCATTTACGACAAAATGGATTCCAACGAGGAAGCACCATTATGAATACGGCTACTAAAACGAAAATTACATTATTGAAATGATCTCAAACTCATATAATCTTTATTTCATAGGTAAGTAAATTACACTTGAAATCGACACATTGATTAAAATGGTGCTGGAGGAAATTACACGCACATATGTAGGACTTGTCAACTTATGTAAGACAGATTCCCCTGAGAAGAATGAGCAAGAAACTAGGGGTTGCTCTTTGTAAATAAAAAATTGTACACATTTATTTCAAACAACATAGATCGAGATTACCTGCAAGATCTAAACGAGTCAGTACCATAGATTTTTGTCATACAAGTACGCAGAAGCTGTATAATAAAATACCAATAGTATAAAGTTTTTGTTTCGTGGCAAATTTTGAATATCAATCGGAGTCTTATTATAGACGCTTATACATTGCCTCATAAACGACTTTGTGACTTTGTGAAGACGAATGTAAAGAACAATTTTTATTTCTCGTACCTATTATAGACTTGCTTTTAAAAATAAAAAGAAATTGTCCATGAAGCAAAATATTCTTATACTATATTTAAACAACTTTCCCTCTCCTTGTCGCACACCCGTGGAACACCTTAAACTAGGCAGAATGTCGATCACCTACAGAAGCATTGTAATTGTTATTTTTCTTTTTTGAAAGTTTTTTGCGCACTAAATTTTATATTTCAATATTTTCTCCATAATAACGACTACACATTCCTCGTAACTCATCAGTGATACGTCACATAAAAATATCAACTCTCGTTTGCATTGAAATATAGACAGCGCCAACAACTGACCTGTGTGTACGTCACCGTATATTCCAAAAATATTCTGTATTTATTGTAATAAAGATAATAGCTCTAACAATGGCGTGCTGTTCCATTCGGTGGTGTGGTGAAAAACAGCAAAACATCTAATTACAAAACAAACAAAATCAAATTTTATCGTTAATTAAATATTAGATTATGTAATTTTGCAATTTTCTTCCATTATAGCATAGCTCGAGTTAACTGGTGGGTTTGAAGTGAAACAATTGACGACACCCGTCAATTGTTTCGAATTCGGGCTGGCCAATCGGAGCGCAGTCGTCACAGTAATGATATGGCAGAATAGTTGTCAAACAAATTGAATGACATTTCGTCTCTATTTCTGGTTATATACTCGATGTATAGACAACATGGCTGCTACCTTTGGCCTCAATTATCTCAGGTCACAGGCCGAATTTCAATATAATGGCTACGTCGCGATCTGTGTAAATGTACTTTTTGTGCTTGTTTCCCGATGTAATGGCCGAGTAATTCCGTTTGTTAATAGTACCATTTGAGTGGATGCCAAGCGTCACTGTTTCGCTCTTTGCGCTTTTTTACCAAGTAACAAGAGAAACAAGTCGTGCGGTCAGTGGTAAGCGAAAAGATCTGAGTGGACTGCCATTGCGCCCGTGCCAGCTGCGTTATCTCGTTACTTTGCCGGATAAAATCATCAGGCCTTTCGATTATCCGTTGTAAATGGAAATGTTTGTATTTTATGATACCAACAGGACTAGGCATGCGCCTGTTGGTAAGTGACACGCCTGTCCATAACAGTTGCAGTGCCATTCGAAGCTATAACTGTCACTGCGCCCTTCATCATGAGACATAAGTTGTTATGCTTACGTTACTGCTTGGCGGCAGAAATAGATAAAGTGGCAGTACTTCCCTAGACGAACTCTTTCCGAAGAAGCTCTACGGCTACGATTATCACAATAAAAATGTTTACTGACAACATCAAGTAAATAGTACAACTTCGTACAATACACTTTTGTTGTGAAGTACAGGAAAATAATAAATAGATAAATGAATGGATAGGGGTGGATAAACGAAAGTTAAGAGTTAAGGAAGTATTGTTTGGCACGTCGTTTGAATAAATCAAGAGAAGGGGATCGTTGAATAGGTTCTCGGAGGGAATTCCACAGTATGATAGCTGACGCGGTATACAAAGGAGTAGAAATCAATGCTTATATAGAATGAACGCATCAACGGAGAGTGTAAGTAGAAAAATGAAAATCATTAAATATACTCATATTAAAGTGTTAAATTAAAACGTTTTTTATAAAAAAACCGACATCGAAAATTTGCTTATTCATTACCATGGTCTCCTCAACTATAATGAAACGCATAAGGAAGTCAGTCATCGAGTATATAACCAGAAATAGAGACGAAATGTCATTTAATTTGTTTGACAACTATTCTGCCAAATCATTACGGTGGCAACTGCGCTCCGATTGGCCGTCTTCAATTGTTTTTTTTCTTTTCGGTTCCAATTGGTGTTGTCAATTGTTTCACTTCAAATCGACCAGTTTAACTAGTTTTGCTATAATGGACGAAAATTGAAAAATTACGTATTTAATATTTAATTATCGATGAAATGTGATTCCGTTTGTTTTGTAATTAGATGTTTTGCTGTTTTTCCCACACCACCGAATGGCACAGCCTCCCATAGTTAGAGATATTATCTTTATTGATATATTTCCTATTGAATATACGGAGACGTACCCACAGGTTAGTTGTTGGCGCTGTACTATATCAGCTTTCTGTTTGTGATATATGCTCTATTTGCCTGAGGAGTTGCCAGGGATGGATGGCCCTCGTTTCGTCACTATTTCTAGTTATATACGCGACAAGGTAACTGCTGTACACTGTTGAGGAATTCCTCTTATCTGTACCTTTAACTCCCTTTATACAGTCACTCTATCGCGCTTGGTCAGGAGCGTACAGTATTGCACGCGGGAAAACCTGCACGCACAATCGTGCGCGATT
The DNA here is from genome assembly GCF_003589595.1 of Hyposmocoma kahamanoa. Classification (NCBI taxonomy): domain Eukaryota; kingdom Metazoa; phylum Arthropoda; class Insecta; order Lepidoptera; family Cosmopterigidae; genus Hyposmocoma; species Hyposmocoma kahamanoa. The sequence continues at coordinate 6,866,883 of NW_020653575.1, read as the reverse complement.
ACCTGTTTGAAGTTTTCAGCGCGCTTCACGAACGCGCATTTGCATCGTTGCTAAAAGTAGCAGGTTGTAAGCACCCTTTTACTTAATGCGATTTGGGTTTCCTTGTGCAATAAATGATTAAATAAATAAAATGGTTAATAAATAATTCAAAAGGAGGGTTCAGTTGTTATATCCAGTGTATATGTAAAACACAAGGAGGGTACGTCCCCATCGCGTGTGCGATACCTAAACGCCACACACCAGTATGATAGGGGTCTTAATTAGTGCAGTTACGATCCGACGCCCCCTCTGAATCACCCTACACAGCACACTGGACAAGATTGACGGAGAATTTTCCCAGTAGTCTTGAACAGCAATCTCATGTTTAACTGCCTCCGTGGCCCAACGGTTACAATGCCGGACTGCCACGCAGAAGTCCCAGTTCCAATTCCCGGGCCGGGAGAAATATTTGTATGGCCTACATTTATTTATCTCGTGAGTTTGGGTGTAATTTGTGGTTGTCTATGTGTGTGTCCATCGCACCCGCGACGCAGGGTTTTCCTAATGCGGGGCTATGTTGAGTGTGTGCGTTATTATTATTATTATCATGTTATATGACAGGATATTCGTGGAATAACGGTGCAATTCAAAGAACGAACGTGCAGGGAAACAAGGGGAAAGGTCGACCTCGGCGTATACTGGGTTATTTGTATAATGCTAACGACCTCGCAGAACTGCAGTGCTAACAACATAAACAACAAATAAAAAATATTACGAAACGTAATAAATGTACCAAAAAATAAACATTTAAGTGTTTTATAGTAACTCGAATTTGTGTCAGATACTATAAAAAAACCTCTGACATTTTTGTAGCTGGACTGCCACGCAGAGGTTCCGGGTTCAATTCTCGGGTCGGGAGAAGTATTTGTATGACCTATATTTATTTATCTCGTGAGTTTGGGTGTAAGGTTGTCTACCTATGTGAGTGTCCATGGCACCCGGACACACACGTAGGTAGACACACATAGTTTTTCATATTGCGGGGCTATAAGTAGACGTTTAAAAAGCACTGAGTTATCTACTTAAAAACAGTTATTTGTTACGCAATGTTGCAAAGTTGTTGTTTGTCGCTAGTGCTTGTATTGAAACCTAAGCAAGTGAAAGAAGCTTAGACTCAAAAACAGAATCATGAGCGTAGCGAGGGAGGAAGCCACGAGACGCAAAACAACTTTTCACCTCACTATAGCGAGGAAAATGGTAGATGAAAGAAAAACTACTTAAACTATTTTTTTTTAATTAAAAGAAACATTTTATGTTCGGATTCGTTCTGAATTTACTTCTCATAAATTTTTATTCTTGCTCACTTTTCATTCATTCATTTTCATTGTCAATTTAATGTCAACAATAATAAGAATAAAATACACCAACGGATTTATATTACATAAATAAGTAATGTACATTGACTTACAAATAAATGGACGACGACGGGTCTAACACAAAAACCACGAAAAAAATGTTTCAAGTCAACCTATTTAAACGTAGTGACATGTCAAGGAATATGAAAAAGCTAAAACGTTGAATTTAAATTGTAATGTCATCGCAGTACTGTCTAATTTTGCTTGCTTCGCTGTCAGTCGAACAAACCAAGACTAGAGCGTGAATGACGCTCTGTATACGATTTTAACGCCCTATAAGTTCGGACACTTTTTAGCGCGGACCCGACGTCCATAAATTGTAAGTCAATGGTAATGTACGACAAATCACGTGGTTGGATTTTTTTTTCATCGAAAGAAAAAGTTAGGTGCACCACAGCCCCTTGTCAAGTTCGAATTTCACAAACCTTTTCACGCTAGTATGCAAAAAACGCTTTAGCGCGCAGATTTCTAATAAGAAGGAAAGCCTTTGTGCGGTAAATGAGTGTAAAAATACGTCAGACAAACATAAAATAGATACTACCTAACATCACATTCCACAAGGAAGTAACGCGTTTCAACTTGTATTTTTATATAAAAATACATGAATTTGATTTTTGTCTCACTTGTGACAGTTCGTTTGATATGAAACTATCATTCTATGCGTTATTATTCTAAGTGTACAATCATATAAAAACACTCCCCACTTAAATACAGGTGAACAGGTTAGTCATGGTAAAAAGGGAACTTACTCCAAAAGGGACGGTATTTTCTACAAATATGCTTTACAAGCAGTTTAAGTTACGTGATTTTCAATGGTATAACTGGTCAAAATTTTATATGAAGTCGAGCACGCGTGCTCGCTTTGGAAACTTAGTGAAGAGTGACGACGGGAAGAAGAAAAGAGACGAAAAAAAGGAATTTAAGAACGATTCCAAATTTCAAATGTAGGTGGCCAGGAACCAGAGAAAAGGGTAATAAAAAGGTGGGTGACGATGATACCTCTTTAATCGTCACCTGTTTTCTTCGATCTCTCGCATTGTTACAAAGTTATAAATGAAATCTTTGTAACTTTTATTTGTTGCAAACCGTAAGACGGTTTATTAAGAATGTTTTGGAGATCTGTAGTCTCTGCCTATAGTGGAAGACAGCCGTGATAGTATATATTGTCGGTGTGTTGTAGAAAGGGCGTAAGCGACATTTTGAAAAATTTTTCAGGGGAGCAGGTTTTCACGACTGTTTTAAAACATTTACGTCCTTTTTTAAATTCAATTTTAAAACTTAACTTAATTAAAACAAAAATTGAATTTTAAAACACGACGCAAATATTTTAAAACCGTCTTTAAAATCATAAATTTTTTTCCGAAATGTCGTTACGCCTTTTTTACAAAACACCGACGATTTGTACTTGAACATAAAGGGACAATAATTACGTTTTTAGAAATATTTTTTAAACTGATAGTTAGACTTTATAAAGCCCATCTAAGGTTTCTTTACCCGTAGTTCCTGAGTAATTTATAACTAAATTACTTAATGAAGCAGTCGGTCCCGCTCTCATTATGAAAATATAAACAGCTGTCTTTGCTTTGCTGGATAAGTAAGGCTGTGTTTACACTAGAGATATGCGAGGTAGCTAGGCGGTGTGCGAGAAGAAAAAATCCACCAATATTATTATTTCATTCACCTAGCCTACCTTAGCGCAGCTCTTGTGGAAAAGGACTAGCGGGGCTACGTATTTGCACATACTAAAAAGTGAGAGATGCGAGAAAGGAACATCAACCGTAAATCGGCGCAGATACCAGCATCTGAACCCCAGCGTTCATCATCGCAATACCACAGGCTTCCTGCCTCGAACAAAAATAATCTTGTACAATGCGCTAGCGCGAAGCCACCTGGAATATGGTTCTACGGTGTGGAGCCCATTTTACGCTGTGCACTCGCAAAGGATTGAGACCATTCAGCGCTCCTTTACACGCTATCTCGCTTTTATATCTCCCAACATTTCACATCGGCAACACTACGACTAACGTCTTCGCTATTTTGGTATGACTTCTCTTCGCAGTCGTAGGCTGCTCCTGGATCTGATGTTCCTGTATAAAATACTTCGTGGAACCACTATTTGTAGCGAAATTTTAACAGCAATCAACTTCGCCCCTCCCCATCCTCACCAGCTGCCACGGCAGCCAATTCATAGAGTCTTTGCTCCGCAATCACTAGAATATGCAACGAGTACAATGTCCTGTGTAAAAAAAGTAGTGACATAGATATCCATCATGACACGCCCTTCCATTTTCGTCGTAAAGTAATGCATTCATCTCAATCGAATCCTTGAATGTTATGCCCATAAAAAGTTATTAACTGGTAGTTTGGATTTATGTTTTTTTTAAAAGTAACTATATTGATTGTTTTACACTTTTGTACTATCAAACAGTGAAATGTTATTGCAGTTAGTACTATTATATGTCATTTTTAATTTTATTATTTATTTACATTTAATTTTATTTTCGTAAATGTATTTCAATTATTATGTTAAAACATTATAAATATTTATAGTTTTTATAACTTTCTAAGTCAGCATTTGGTTGAGTAATGAGCTTACCTGTAACCGGAATACATATTAACGGAAGAACAATGCAGAATGTAACCTCTAGTATAAGCATTATATGTAACGCTCACTTCATCACACCAGGCCCCCGATTCAGAACTCTTCGATATAACCGAATCGCTCGATTAGATATAGTTCTCGAATCGAAGGGCGCTTTCCGAGCTATTCAGAACATTCCGAATTAAACGTTCCATTCGGGGGGTCTACTCTCGCGCTAGACGCGTGATGCGAATGAAGCTTCATACTTGATACCTGTCTTTTAATTTGGTCGAATATTACTTATTTGACAGTAATTTTTTCGGACGGATGTCGGACGGAGATCGAGAGTAGACCCCCGGTGTCGGATACGACATCTTTATCCAACAGCGTTTACCGAGTTAGTCGGTGAAATGATTATAAGAAAAATAAAAATCCTTTATATACATTTTTAAGACTTTAAAGGCCTAAGATATAGGAATGCCTTAGTCTTGCACTAAAATAAATTAATAAAATTGAATAAAATCCAGATTTTATTTAAAATAATAAACGATTTCCATATTACATTCTTGCTTTGTAAACAATAGGAGGTTCGGTAACTTTCATTCGATAACTGTGTTCTGAATAACGTTTGTAGCCGTCGTCGTACATCTCTAGTGAAACCGCAGCCTAAGAGCGGCAATTAAATCGACGCTCCTTGTTAGTTTGTCGTTGTTGGCTCTGTTGTTTATTTGGCACCGTTGCGAACTCGTATACACGTCGGTAATTACAGTTAGTAATTAGTCCCGGTATGACGTATGTATATCGTACCCTCGGTATAACTAAGCCAAATGCGATATAAAGCGCTTTTATCACATGTAAGCAATGGTATCTATGTACTATAATAGCATACTACATAGGGCGCACTATAAGTTTCCGGAACTGGCCACTTACATACACAATATTTAAAAAGTAATTACAACGTTTGAAAATGAAACTCTTTGGCAGTAGAATACAGTTTGTGTCATCTGCCTGTTACTTGTTTTTACATTGTGGCGTCATTTTAGAAATTGGTTGTCTACATCACCATGGATTTAACTAATGAAAAATTTCGTAGTATGATTTTCTACGACTTTAAGTGTAATTTAACAACTCAGCGGAGCTTCGGTCGGCTTTAAACTGCTTTTGGCGATGAAGCACCATGCAAGACGACTATTTACAGCTGATTTGCAGAATTCAAACGCGGTCGTGTGAATCTCAGTGACGAATTTCGTGATGGTCGCCCGTCCACTGCTGTGAACAACAAAAACATCGATGCTGTGCGCCGTATGATCAAAACAGACAGGCATGTGACATACCATGAGATTCGGGCATCTTTAGGCATAAGCATGAGTCAAATACAATCAATACTACACACACATTTGGTTGTGAAAAAGCTGTGCTCTCGGTGGATACCACAATTTTGCTGAGTCTCAAAAAACGGATCGCGTCACTTAGCGCAATGCCATGCTTACCAGATTCAACGAAGGGGCGTCAAATTTGGTGTGGGACATAGTAACAAGTGACGAAACAAGGATTTATATTTACGTATAGTTACGGTCCCAAAACAAAGCAGCAATCGAGCGTATGGCTCTTTCGAGATGAGCCGAAACCAACCAAAGTGGCGCGCGTGCAAAGTGCCTCCAAACGGATGATTGCTTATTTTTTAAATAAAACTGGACACGTGGCTACGGTTGCTTTGGAGAATCGTTGTACCGTGAATAGTGATTGGTACACGATCATTTGTTTGCCGGAAGTTATTGACAATCTCCGTAAAAATAACCGTAAACACCGTATCATCTTGCACCACGATAATGCTAGTTCTCACACGGCCAGAGAGACAAATGAATTTTTAAAGGTGAACAACGTTGACCTTATGAGCCATACCGAGTACAGTCTCGACCTGGCACCTTGTGACTTTTATTTATTTCCAAAAATTAGGAACCAGTTACGCGGTCAATGATTTTCATCACTTGAGAGGCTGTCAAAGAGTATGAAAAATATGTTTCAGACATTGTCACGGAGGAGTGGCATAAATGTTTTCAAAATTGGTTTATTCGTATGAAAAAGTGCATTAACGCTAACGGAGAATATTTTGAGAAACAATAAATTCATTTCTGACCATATAAAGTATTTTTTTTTAGTATTTTTTAGAATAGAATAGAATATCATTTATTTCTTGTAAATATGGTAAGTACAATATAAATTAGATGTTACAAATTAAAATAGAGCTCAGCATATTTTGCCATCAAGCGGCATAGAAATATTTCAATAGTCATAATAATTGTGATGAATCATGTCAAATATAAAACTTATCAAAAATACAATTAAATGTCAGAAATTAATAAAAAAAAAATAATATGATGAAAACTAAGTTGTCATAAGTTATCATGCAGGAAATCACTGACATCGTAATAACATTTTTCAATCAATAGTGATGTCAGTTTCTTTTTAAATAATGGTAATGGTAGTGATCTTATGTTTCCGGTAGTTTGTTATAGATTTTAGGTCCCATGGCAACTACACTCTTTCTTAACAATGCTGTTTTGTAACTACCTGTTAACAATAAGTTACTATATTGTGATCGCATAGGCCTTTCTCTGACATCCGATAACTTTATAAATTTCTTTATATTCATTTTTACAAAGATGCATATTTCCAGGATATATAAAGAGGGTAGAGTTAATATGCGATTTGAGATGAACTTTGGTCTGCAACTTTCTGTTGGTTTTAGTCCATACATGGGTCTAATGCACCTTTTTTGGCATTTGAAAATACTTTCTCTCTCACTACAATTCCCCCAGAATATAACACCAAATCGTAACAATGATGCAACCATGCCATGGTAAGCTACTACTACGGATTCCAGTTTAACTTTCTTAGACAAAGCGAAGAGCGCATATGCGGATTTACTAAGTTTCCTACAAAGTTCTTCTGCTTGAGGTTTCCATGTTAATTTATTGTCTAGAATTATACCTAAAAACTTAGTCACTTGTACCTCCTCTACATGCTGCCCCTGATGCTTAATATCCAAGTTTCCAACTCTTAGTCTTTAGTAAAACTGCATAATTCTAGTTTTTTCTACATTTATTGTTAAATTATTATGTGTTAACCAAGTTATCATTCTAGCTAGAGCATCATTTACGTTAGTTTCATGAGTCTTGGGGTTATTATATTTGATTTTATTATGGCCGTACAGTCATCCGCGAATAAAACCATGTTGTGATCATTTATTGTTCTAGGGAGATCATTTATATAAATGAGGAATTACATGGGTCCAAGAACACTGCCCTGTGGAACGCCATATTTTGTTAGCCTTGGTTCGGATAAGAATACTTCTTCAAATTTAGTTTCTGGAACTGTTTTTGGAACTGTTTAGTTTCTGGTAGTTTTTCCAGGAACTTATAGTGCGCCCCCCGTAGATGCGGCGTTCCAAACACACGCTGTGTTTCACTGATGTGCGGTGAAGGCACAACACTTCAATATCATAGATTCATAAGTACCAGACTGTTCAGACTACTCAATAACAGAGTAGGGATGTGAATAAAATTGTTACTGTATATTTATTAAGATTTTTTGTGAAATAGCTCCATTAGTTTTCTTAGGATTATGAATACTAAGATCGAAAAAAACTTTCGTCGACCCGGTGGGATTTGTAGCATTGCTCTGACCATCTGAGCCACGGGTCCAGTTACTGTGCTGACTTACTGAATCAAATTCGTCGCCGCTATAGACAACTTGACAAACCCCATGCGCCTGTAATTTCACCAACTTTCGAAACTGATAGTAATGTCCACATTACTGCTTGTCAGCAGAAATAGATAAGGTGATAGTACTTCCAAGTCTTTCTCAAAGAGCTCTACTGCTCCTTGATAGAATGTTCATAGCTACATAGTGGTATTATGTAAATATTACAATATAACTTAGTAAATACCACTGCGGCAGCCACAAAAGCAAAGTTCCAGGCGTATAACTACTCTTTTCAATTAAATATCAATTCCTGGTCAATTTAATAATAACGCACACACTCAACATAGCCCCGAACTAGGGAAACCCTGTGTCGCGGGTGCCATGGACACACACATAGACAACCACAAATTACACCCAAACTCACGAGAGAAATAAATGTAGGCCATACAAATATTTCTCCCGGCCCGGGAATCGAACCCGGGGACCTCTGCGTGGCAGTCCGGTATGGTAACCGTTCGGCCACGGAGGCAGTTGAGAGTTGAGAGAGTTAATACAAAACAATACAGTCAAACTAAAAACAGAACCTTCTACAAAATTGTTTACATAGTGTTAATAAACACAGTTATAATTGGTACAGTTAATGTAAATTTGATCAAATTGAAAACAAAACAAATAAATTATGACTTATTACATTAATGGCTACATCATAGTTTATTCCATCGCCCCAAAAGGTGATTCCGCGTCTTACCCCTTGTTTGTTTTTTTCATTTGAGGTTCAACCACCTGAGCGTGGGGTTAAAGGCATGAGACAATTGATTCAATACCGACTCTACGCCTTTAAAATCATTCACCCATTTCGTGAGCGGCATGTAAGGGTAGGTATATAAAACCGTGTAGGCTTTTAGCGCCGACAGTTTTTGTCCATTACAATTTTACTTGTAGTAAATGTGTTATGGCTACAATGTAGTAAGTATACAATTATTTAATAATTTGTGCATTTTTTTTACTCAGACTAATTACGTTCATAGTATTCTACGAAGCCTTATTAAGCATCTATTCTGAAATTTGAAATTCGATTTTGAGTTCAGAAGTCGGGATAACAAATTCAGATGCGCCGGCAAGATAATTATTAATTAATTAATAATGTAACAACCACAACTAAAACATGCCATTATTACGTCGATCGCCACCGCTAGATGGGATTAGATTACTCTGAAACGTGCTATCGTTTTGTTAACTCCAATAGTATAAATCGTCTCATATATTTTCAATTGTTAATGCTTTCTACCGCTATAGCATTTATACGGCACTGACCGGCACTCAAATTGTTCTATTTCTGCTACCTAAGCTTTGGCACTGTACTTTCACTCTAGTGAGACATATTGTTGGGTCCATAACCCTGTAAATTTACCCTTATCGATTATATACGCCTTTCTACCCGGAAGTCTGCGTCTGTTTCGTCGTACTACGCAACCCCTCCGCTGACCAACGCTACAATAATTGTCTACATTTTTATTTGAATTTAGATTTTTGTAATTAAATATAATATTATTATTGTGACAGGCCATGGGAGAATAACGGCGAGGGCTATATAATTAGCATAGTTCCTCAGATACTGACTCATGGACGCTTTTGACGTGTTTTTCTATTTTAACTTGATTTTTTTTAAATGTTTTCTACTTCTTCGTTTAATGTTTGTAATTTAAGAAGAAGAATAAAAAATAAAAATCATTTATTTCGGGCGGCAATAACCCATATCAAAATAAATTACATTGAAATTGAAATTAATACCTACAGTTAAGATCAAAATAATACAATCAGAATTAAAAGTCAATAAAAAGCCAAATTTCTAATGAAAATTACAAGTACATAGTTTATTGATGTCTAAATCGATAGTCTCGATTCGACTGATCGATTGATTATGGCATTAACACCTGTTTTTGAAACCCGTGTGCTGCAGTGGTAACTATATTTGATTGCAGTAGTAAAAACTCGATATAACTGAAAATACTCTGTTTTGCGTATAATTGTGCGCATTTAGGAGACTACATTCAGGTACCTACGTTGACATCTGCTTTCAAAAAGTCCATTCATTATTCTTTGATTCTAGGAACACTTAAATTGATGCCAAGATCAAATAAATATAACAAATACGTTTGTATATTGCGTATTTTCTTGTAGATCTGCCGCCAAGCAGTAATGTGAGCATTACTGCGTTCCGGTTTTGAAGAGTCTGGTGAAATTACAGGCACATGGGACTTGAGAACTTATTTCCCAGGGTGACAGATCATTACAATTTAAAACTCTCCCAAGATTAGAAAGAAAGAAAATACATTCATTTGTTTACCACAACGACATTACAAAAGACAAAAGACAAAAAAAAGAGAAAACGGAACAAAACAGAACTAAAACAAAACACGATCAGAACATTCAACGTAAAACATAAATAAATAATTACGAAACAAAAACACAAACAAAAATGTATATACGAAAATTTGATAAAATTAAAACAGGAACTATTCACACTAATAATAAAAAGAACACTAAATATTGAGATACTTTGTGTGGTGCCAGCCGCGGTAACAAAAGGGTCACACACTCAGTATTTGCTGGAAAACGCAACGCGTTCCCAGCACTGATTTTCAGTTAAGACCCTAAGTGAGGTCACGGAACAACATATGCAAGCATACTTAGGTACTTGAATATAACAGTAAAATAATTATATATATGTACATATTAAACTGTAACAGATGTGTGTGTGTCAAAGTCAAAGTCAAGTCAAAGTCAAAGTCAAAGTCAAAGTCAAAGATTATTTATTCCATAGGTAAAATAAATTTACACTTGAAAACGTCACATTTAAGCTACTGCTCGTTCACTACGCTGACCTCCCTGAGAAGAACGAACAAGAAACTCTAGGGATTGCCCTTTTCAAATAAACTTAAATGCTATGGAATACACTTTGAATCAAATTTGTGTGAATTCTGGAGCCATGTCGTCTTTCCATACATCTTTATATAACACGTAGTCTTCAATGTTGTAATATGATTTTTCGATCAAAATGTTTTTAATGTATTTTTTAAACTTAGGCAATGATTATCTTAATATATGCTCCAGAATCTTATTGTAAAAACGTATACAGTTCCCCATAAAAGAGTTGTTTACCTTGGTTAAACGAAATCGTGGTACCATGAGTTTGCACTTAGCTCTAAGGTTAATATTATGGATATCTTCTTTCTTATTGAAATTATGTATATTTTTACGGGCATATAAAATATTTGAGTAAATGTACTGTGATGCCACAGTCATGATACCAGTCTCCTTAAACTTTTCTCTGAGAGAAACCCGAGAGCCTAGACGGCACACAGAACGAATCGCTCGTTTTTGCAATACAAATATGGTTTGAATATCTGCTGCTTTACCCCACATGAGAATCCCGTAGGACATTATACTATGGAAGTAACTAAAGTCTAACATCGGTAAGCTCACGTATTCTGCGGACTGCGTATGCAGCGGAGCTTAATCTGCTGGTGTGAGTGTGGGTGTGTCTGTTGTGTATGTTTAAATACTTCAAAATGTGATTCATAAATGTGCGTTACTAAATTGAAGTCATACCGTCCCAGGGATTCGAACCGTCGACTTCTTGACTGAAAGGCAACCGTTCTCTGTAATCTACACACTTTTTCATTAATTTTGAATAAACAAAACGCCTGATCGTTTTATCCGACAAAGTAAACGTACAACGCCTGGTTTTCCCATACGAATCGCTTTGTTCAACCGCGACACAAGAATGTTAATTTTTAGAATGTTAGTTAGGACATTCTCAATTCTACGGTCCTTTTTTTGTATGTATGTTACGCAAGAACGTGTGAACCGATTTTGATGATTCTTTTTTTGTTGGAAAGACGAAACCTCAGAAGTGTTTCCATTTAAATTTGAATTTGTGACTTTTTTTGACGGTTTTTTAGTACTCTATCCTGAGGTTATTTCCACTGGCGTTCAGTTTTATAATACAAACTTTGGTTAGTTTACTCAGTAAGGTACGTCTTACAGCGTTCCCGTTTCATGTTAGACTAGGTAAAGGTATTCACAAAACGGTTACGTAAACTTTAGCAGGTACCGTCACCTGCAAAAGGCATTTAACCTACAAAAGTCGTCACTAGCCTGTAATTCACATACATTAAGCAAAGGAAATCCTCGTAAAAGCGGGTAGGGTGTGGTTAATTAAGTTTGCGTAGATATCACTTTGTCCGTGCGGTTTGGGCAATCAAGACGTGACGGCTCGGTGATTTGAACCATTTTCAGCGTGTCACACTTTATAATGACGCTATGCTAAAAGCTGTACCTGAAAGTACATATAAATAACTATAATGGCAGAAGCAGCCTAGTAAGAGAAAGACTTTAATTTCTATATGTTTGAATGTATCTTATAAGATTTATAAACACTAAGTTATTTATTCGCATGCGCAAACAATTGTTTTGATTCTTACATCCCTTATAATCAATTATTGCTCTTGTTTTGCATTTTTAACTATGTTTTAACCTATTTCAAAAAAAGGAGGTTCTCAATTCGACTGCTTCTTGTTTGTATGTTACGCGACAACTCCATTTGTAAACCGATTTGGGTGATTCTTTTTTGTTGGAAAGAGGGTACTTCTGTTGTGGCCCCATTTATTAACATATATACATTAACTTGAAGAAAATATTCCACCTCTAAGGGTGACAAACTTTTCAATAAAACTTGGTAAATAGATGTAGTTCCACGTACTTTTGACGTCGGTTTTTTCGGCACTCTGTATTAAGATTTTTTTGTATTTCATTTGTTAACTCTAATTTTTATGTGCTATATACACCTGTAATGACTTGGGACCTTATTTACTAAACGTATGTGTATTATTTTCACAAATTGTTTTGTATTAAGTGGTGGTGTATATTTCAATAAGTAAATAAATGACATGATAATAAATATATACAAATTATGTTTACTATCATTCTGTAATTGGTTAATTATGAATATGAAATGGGCGGTGCCGGTGTGTGCATGTCGGTGGTAGCTGGCCTGGTGGTCGTTGGACTGATATTTCTTCAGTGGTGGTGTTTATGATTGTAGATGCGTTTTCGCCACCTTTTGTAAGGTGTACAAAGGAGCCTTCCTGCACGACTCGAATCCTGTCGCGCAAGGGTCCCGGGTTCGATTCTCGGGCCGGGACAAATACTTGTATGGTTTACATTTGTTTCTCTCGTGAGTTTGGGGGTAATGTGTGGCACCCGCGATCTAGTGTTTCCCTAGTGTGGGGCTCTGGGTGTGTGCGTGATTATTATTATTAAGCATTGTAGTGTATGCAGTCGATATGATACGCAATACTTCTGGAAAATTTCGTCTTACCAGTGTTGGATTAAGACAGCCAGTTATGAAAAAGTAGGCCTGTACTAAAACATTATGATTTTTAATAAAATCACTATTACAATTTAAGTACAGCCAATATTACAAATATCTAAGCTATGTTGTCTAAAAGCTGCGAAATCTAATCATAAGAAACATTTTTTTTAAACTTTGCAACAGAACCGTAACGTTGTACGGTTAATATCCTACATTATAAAAATGTATATGCTGCAATATTGGCTTACGCGTGGCGTGCACCACGCTATTTTGATCAATGTAAATCAGACACTCGAGTCAATCATTATATCATTATTTGTCAGTTAATCAGTGTACCATTTATTTTATTATATATATCATTTATCAATTACAACAGAATAGAATAGAATCATTTATTTCATATTATCAATTTCATAATATTACAATTCGAAATATAATGTCAAGGGACAACATGATCGTCATTAATGTAAACAATAATAATATTAAATAAAATAATTAAAAGAAAAATACGAACTACAAAAATACAAATAAAAATTAAATATTTTCAAAATACAAATGTCCAAAATTAAAAAATAATTACAATTTCTTTAAAAGAAATTCCTCTACACTGTAGAATTCATTATCCAATAAAAGGTCTTTAAATCGGGAACAAAATTTATTATTATTATAATTATAATTATCATTTAGTGTAGGGACATCCTACAACCGTTTATAAATTCGAGCCTGAAGGGGGTATAGAATATTTAATACATCATGTTATTGAATTCCAATGCACCTTGCGTCGCGTCGTCGGTAATATTGTATAGGTATCAACATATAGGAAGCTTACTCGCCTGTTTATTCTATATTAAAATACGTACCTGAGAAGCATAACACTGTAACGCCATTTTTTACGATTGTGAGTTTTTAACGGTATACTACATAATTTATCGAGCTCTATCGACCCATAAAACTGTGTCTACGAAATTCACCATAGGTACTGAGTTCTTTAAAAGTATTTTGATGTAAGACCGCTTCTCACCTCGAATCATTTTATTGTAAGTTCGGAGTTACAGTGTTATGCTCAATTTTAGTACAGATACAGTATAATGTTATAAGATAACAAAAACTATTAATACTAACTTGGAATACTTGAAAACCTAGTATCAAAGCAAACAGATGAGCGTTGAATAGAATGCCTAATATCCTAGCTTATGGCTGCATTCGGGTTTCTTGTTAAAATGAGCAAATATTTATTTTAATTTGTTGTTACTTATAGTCCCTTTTTGGGCGCCAATTTTAATATAAGTACGCTACTAAGTTCAGAACCTTTTAAAAGCTGTCTAAACATAACGTCTAGAAGTAAATGCTAACAACAGTGAACAGAATTACTGTAATTAGTGTAGCTCGCGCTTGTAACATTTTTGCACCTGAAAAGCTCGCATAGGGACTATAGTTGGGCGCCAATTCATTCACCGTAACACAACTTCGGTGTTACATAAAAGAGTATAGAAGTTAGAGAGACGGCGGTAATAGAGCGTTGTATAGAATACCTATTGCCTCGTCTTACAGACTTCCATTTTCCCACCTTTCTTGTCGGAATGGGGTTAAGCGAGCAGGCACGTAGGTTTCGTACCTACACCTAGTTCGCACGTGTAACGTCGCTTCCCCGTCTGAACTTCGATTTTTACATTTACAACTCGCTCTTTGTATTAGTAAGCCCGGGCGTCTCTTATTAGACCAGTGGATTTAATTCTGTATGGTTTGAAAATGGAACTATTTTTGGGATCTAAATCAGGTCTAGGTTCCATGGTCACAGCTGATTGATTGACCACGGGACCTGTAAAGAACCCGAAACGTTATTACGCTTGGAAGAACTAGAAGCTAGTTTCATAGTACTCGCGAAAACTTAAGAACTCAAAATTTTGTTAAAACATAAAATATGAACTTGTACTCGCATGTTCGCATTATTTTATTGAGGGTGCAATTTACTTAATATAATGATAAATGACATTTTGATCAAAAGAAAGCTCAAGAGATATCATAGTTGTTATAATAAATTATTGATATATCAACTTTCAATATAATAGGGTTCACTGAAAATCAGCGTCACAATCTTTACCCAGCCGTGATATTAGTTAAGTGGATGCTTTTACGGACACCACACGCGCACATGACATTTATTCAAATTAAGTTTACCGTTTCAAATTTAATATGTTTGTAGCGTTGTTTTGTTATTTAATTTTTTGTTTTATTTTTCTTTGTCTTTTTATTCTTTGTGTATAATTTTTGTCTTATGGCCATTGACTTACAATTATATGGACGTCGGGTTCGCGCTAAAAAGTGTCCGAACTTATAGGGCGTTAAAATCGTATACAGAGCGTCATTCACGCTTTAGTCTTCGTTTGTTCGACTGACAGCGAAGCAAGCAAAATTAGACAGTACTGCGATGACATTACAATTTAAATTCAACGTTTTAGCTTTTTCGTATTCCTTTACATGTCACTACGTTTAAATAGGTTGACTTGGGACATTTTTTTCGTGCTTTTTGTATTAGACCCGTCGTCCATTTATTTGTAAGACAATGCTTGTGGCGTTGTAATAAATAAATACTATTCTATTCTTTTCTATATCGATGACAAAATGTGCATTTTATACAAATATTTCAGATAAAACACTCATTGAGGATAATGATAATGGTTACCATGCTGGTCTGCCACGCAGAGGTCCCGGGTTCGATTCCCGGGCCGGGAGAAATATTTGTATGGCCTACATTTGTTTCTCTCGTGACTTTGGATGTCATTTATGGTTGTCTATAAATGTGTCCATGGCACCCACGATAAAGGGCTATGAGTGTGTTAAAAAAACAGGTTTATAAATACTAGTATAATCCCAGTGTCATATTTAGGAGCCATGACGAGCGTGGGCGAGAAATATAAGGTGTTTCGCGACGGCGAGCGATCTGAATGAGCGAAGTGAGCGTGTCAGATTTAATTTAAGCGAAGCGAATTTTTATAACCATAGCATAATTAATGTGTAAAGTGCAAATCAGATACGAGACAAAAAACAAACCGCGCGTCTTATTTTGATGATTATTCATTATGCTATGTGCAATTTCGATACAAAAATTAGCTCTGATACAGTTCCACAATGTAAATTGAGTTAGTACCGCCCAGGGATGCGCTAGAATCTACTAGAACCCACTTAAATAGTCAAGAATTGATCTTGTACAATTGTTACTTGCCCTAGATTAGGTTCCGCTCACACAACCCTGAGCTTCTGCCGGGCGAAGGATTACTAGTAGCAGTAGAGTCCTGGTGAAAGTGTTCGTCCGTAGAAGTACTGCTACCTTACCTATTTCTGCCGCCAAGCAGTAATGAGAGCATTGAGTTCCGGTTCCAAAGGCTAAGGTGTTTGTGAAATTACAGGCATATGGGACTTCTCAATTTTAGCCTCACTGTCGGGCGCAGTGGAAGTGCCTCACAAATCTTTATGACTTAAAGTTCTGAGTGCTACTGCAAATATTAAATGGAAACAAAAAAATATTCTGAAAAAAGAAATTACAACAGTTTTTACAAAGATTATTTTTATTTTAAGTACATTATGAAGAAATTACGAAGAAAGAAACAGTGATGAAGAACGTTAGAACTATATTCCTTATTTTAAACTAAATTACAAAAGACTTTATCCTCTAATTACGTATTCAACGTTTTTGTTCGAAGTGACAATAATGTGACTTGAGAGAAAGTGAAAACATTGTCTCCCGCCGCTTAAAAAACTATTTGGAAAACCAAAACGAGATAACGTTATTTAAGAGAACGTGAAAACATAATGTATCCGATAATCTATACGAAATCATGGTTGTTCTTTGTATCCAAGTCAAAACTCTTAATAAAAAAATATAAAAATATCCATGAGGCTTTCCTGACGTTAAAAAAAAACTGCAAAATGGTTTGCGCGCTAAGAAAGCATAGCGGCCGTTCTGCGGAAATAACCGGCGAAACGCCAATATAAGATTTAGAAGTACAATCAGTATTGGCAGTATGAAAACCATATATAACGATATTATACATTAAACTGGGAAAAACTGATACCGTTAATTCATTATATTAATTAATCAATATATTTAAGGTTATTACAGTGAATGTGTATTATACACAATGAAATTATATGTGCCGTTGTTGTAACATTTATTAATTATACCCCTTGAGTAATTACAGGCTTTGAAATTGTATTAAATGCCATTATATCGAGTGAAAATCGATTGTTTTTTTAACGATTATTACACATTCATTTTATTAATCAGTTCAATCTTTTAAATAATTTTAGAGGATGATTTTATTATGATTAATTAATTGGCTCGTTGGTCTTAGATATATTAATAGAATGATATTGTTGGCCATAAATTGCTGTTCACTAAGTAAAGCTCTGAGTAGCGCTACGGCCAGGCGTGTCGCTTATCACCAGGCGCAGGACTTGTTCGTCCCGTCATTTATCATATAAAAAAGACCTTTCGTTATAACTTAAATTCTTTAAAAGATATTCATATATTTCTTATACTACACACATGTCATAAACCCTCTATGATGTGTTCAAAAATCGCAAATTACGACCTGCTTAGAGATAAACTGTTTTGTTAGAACAAATTTCTTTTCTGTGAAAATGTTATTATTGCTTCATAATAACATCAAATTTTATTATTACATTGAAATTTCGAACATCACTGAAAAACAAAACAATTTGATTCGACCTCAATTCTAATATCAGTCGAGAGGAAGTTTTATTCGAAATGAAACGTCAATACATTGACTTACAAATAAATGGACGACGGGTCTAAAACAAAAACCACGAAAAAATGTCCCAAGTCAACCTATTTAAACGTAGTGACATGTAAAGGAATATGAAAAAGCGTACGTTGAATTTAAATTGTAATGTCATCGCAGTACTGTCTAATTTTGCTTGCTTCGCTGTCAGTCGAACAAACGAAGACTAAAGCGTGAATGACGCTCTGTATACGATTTTAACGCCCTATAAGTTCGGACACTTTTTAGCGCGGACCCGACGTCCATATAATTGTAAGTCAATGCGTCAATAGCAAAGAATTTTGACAAATCTCACACGTTACTTGATATCGAACGATATGATAGTTGGGGGCGACTCTAGTTTGTCTGTGAATTAAAAAAAAACTACGGCTGTGTGATATGCGTGAGAGAAGTTTTTATTTGCCGCCATTTCGCCAGTCGTAACATGCGGTTCCTGAACACATCATAGAGAACTCGCCTGTCCGCTTTTTTCATAAACCCACACTCGTTTTATAATGCTTTTCATTATGTAACAGTCACACATATTGCATTTCCTTAGATCTAGAACACATTTAAATTGTCACTAAGAGTCGTATTCTAGAACTCTACTCAATGCTCAAGTCAGGATTCGAGTATGGTTTAAAGCACTCGAAATCATACTCAAGTCCCTGCCATTAGGGTCGTAATTTCAGTGCTTGAAATCATACTCAGATCCTGACTTGAGCATTGAGTAGAGTTCTAAAATACGACGCTTAGACATGTAGCACAACGCTGGGGCGTCGGAAAGTATGAGAGAGCACCTACAAATAGTTAATTAATATTCATTTGATGCTGACGTCAAACAATAATAAATACAATTTATATAAATAAAGTCAAATAATAACATTACACTTCATATAATGTAAATCTAGAAATTAAATAACCATTACATGTAAACAATATTAAATTTGATGTTAATAAATATAAATACAGTAGTAATTGTTGAAAATTATTTAAGTATACGTGTATTATTATCAGTAAAAAGTCGTTTAATTTTTAGAAAGCATTTTCCTTATGGTACTTTTGAAGCAGGTTTTAAAATTCTTTTGTGTTTAAGGGTTTTTATTGAACGTCAGGATGCTACAGCACCATTACATTCAATTATTTTTTTATGAAATTACTTCACTAGTTTGTTCTATTTATTAATACAAAGATCGAAAACTTAGAAAAAATTCCTTTGATCCGGCCGTATTCGAACGACGTCTTCTAGCAAACCGTGTCGGACGCTTTGCCAAGTAAGCCACGGAACGAACCAGCGGACCTCACGAATTTTTCTATACGCTTGTTGTCGGATCTTAGCCGTAGCACCATCTGTGAGAAATCTATGCAAGTATTTCGTCACCCAGTTAGGCACCTTTACTGCTACTAGCCCTGACTGGCATTTTTGTGTTTTTTTCATATTTTATGTTGTTGAATATTTGTATTGCCATTGAGTGGGGCCCTGTCCTACACAAACTTAGAATAGAGAATGGCAATTTTAATTGGTTTACACCGCGATTATTTCGTTATATCGTTGTTTTGGGGGAATAACTCGAAATGTCTGAAAACGAATTTGCAACACTCCAAAATATATTTTGAAGTGATTGTCAGAATTTTATGTCTTATGAAGTACGGTTTACGACAGTTTGTACTGTATATTAACTACCCGTACCCAGCAGTGGAATTATGTATAATGTGTTAACGCTTAAGGTTTCTTGAGAATTGTTTAATATTAATCACACAATCAACTGTGCTCTACTGGTTTCTATTCACAATCCATTGATCACTGTGTGCAATTAGATTCTTAGATAGTTGAGTATTTTTCCCCGCTCTATTCATTAATTTAATTAATTTCCAGCTGCATTGAAACGGCGGTTGCTCTGCAAAATAAAATATAGAATACAAAAACTTGGTTTATTTTATTCTCTGTTTAAAAACAAAAGACGCGCACATTTGTATACTGTAATGAGAACTGTTGAGCGTGGTTAATGATGTTACGATGGTAACATCGCATTTTCATCATTCCATTGGGAAGTTTTGATACCATATACCCTTGACTATATACATATACTACACGTCACACCTCGGACACTCCATACAACGGTCGAAAATTATGTACCTACTTACTACATAGAGCAAGGCGCTATCTGCACACGCGCAAATGTGTGCGTGAAGTGGCAGGGTTACCCATCACTTTCATGCACGTTACGTGATCCGAGCGGCAACATAGCGAAAATGCTAACACGAATTTATTATCTATGATTCTATTAATAGAATCCGGAATCCTAATAATTGCACATGTCTATTATGTATTTATATCGATATAATATCATATTTTTCATTAACTCACTAGCTAGAGTAATATTGAAGATTAATTTAAAAAATATACTCGTATTAAAAGCACTTAAAATGCATTGACTTACAATTATGGACGTCGGGTCCGCGCTAAAAAGTGTCCGAACTTATAGGGCATTAAAATCGTATACAGAGCGTCATTCATAACATAAAGACACGACGCAAGCACATAGAAAAATTCGTTGGGTCCGTTGGTTCGTTCCGTGGCTTAGTTGGTATAGCGTCTGCCACGGCATGCAAGAAGACGTCGGTCCGAATCCGACCGAATCGAAGGAATTTTTTCTGAGTGTTCGGTCTTTGTATTAATGATTACAATAAATTAGATTGGATTATTTATATATAACTGGTTGACGACTTCAGACGACATCTCAGTCAGCCGTAAAAAAAATGAAGATATTTCTCACATCCTAATTCATTGCATTCCTCAGAAAGTTTTTCAGTAGATTAATAACATATTTGGTTAACAAAATTAGAACGAAGCTCTTAGCTTTATGTTGTATTTTAACAGCCTCTGTGGCCGAACGGTTACCATGTCGAACTGCCACGCAGAGGTCCCAGGTTCGATTCCCGGGCCGGGAATTTATTGCCTACAATTATCTCTCTCGTGAGTTTGGGTGTAATTTGTGGTTGTCTATGTGTGTGTCCATGGCACCCGCGATACAGGGTTTCCTTAATGCGGGGCTATGTTGAGTGTATGCGTTATTATTGTTATTATTATATTTCGTATAAGCTTGAAGTATAGAAAAAAAACTAAATATTTCCAATTTAATTATATTTTACCAAATTAATTTTATAAATTCAAATAATGCAGTATTTTTAGTATTTTTAAATTATTTATTTTATATGTATGTAAAGAAAGAATGTATATTTCTTTATTTCATACGGCTCTGTTGTCGGTATAGGTTTACCCCACAGTCCATAGATGGCGCCGTGTGTGGCAATGGCGGCTTACGCTGTCGGTAAATTAGCTTGTTTATGTCTTAAGAATGACATCCGTGTTTTGTGAGGTTAAACAGAAAATATTGTGAAAAGGATTGCATATTTGAATAATAGACATTAAATGTCGTTTCTTTATTTTCAGGTAAGCTAAGTAGTTGTATTTAAGTTAAATAAAGTAATTATTGTAGTTTTTACGGGAATACTAAAATAAAACCTTTATTTTCAGAGCAACACAATTGTTTATTATTTTCAAAGCAATCGATACAAATAATCGTATTATGTGTATGCGTTTTTTTAGTTCTTATCTATATTAGTATTATTGGAAGAACAGCTGGCCTACTATTCATAAAAAAAAAATCAAATATCCCGCCATTTGCAAGTCCTTATTGTGTTGTGAAGCAAAATTTATTCATACAGGAAATAAATTATCATTATACTTTTTTATTTTCACGCAAATGTGAAACACATTGTATGTAACATGGGCGGTAAAAAATTATGAACATCCACATATCAAATTCTAATGGACTCTCGTCAGTAATTTGTTATTTACCGTAAGGGCGGTATACACAATGTAGGTAGTAACCTTCTGTCTTGAGACACATTTGGATGTAAATATGTCTACCTAAGTACCTACCATCTCCACTGAGCTTCTTACATGGCGTTTATAGGATTGCATTTCAAAGAAAATATGAAGCACAAAGTGAGATAGGATTTCGTATAATATCGTATTTTACTTCGATGTCCCAGGAAATTGAAAAACAAAATAGGAAGAAGAGTTTATTGAATGAAGCTGAAGATTTTCTATCTACACGATAAGTTACCGACCAAAGAATTCACAGTGCTAATATATGGTTTTTCAACAAGAACTTTGTTTCGTAAATCAAAATAAAACAATAAATTTAGATGACAATGATTAAAATTTTTATTGTATTAAAAAAAGTAAGGTTTGGCAATTGTAAATGAAAAATGATAATGAATAAATGTCCACCACGACCACAGTTACAGATGTCGGTTCTTTCGTCAAAGTTTTTAATCACTTTTTGACAAAATGGTGGGTCTATTTCGTTAATCTCTTCAAGAATTTTGAGTGTTAAGGCTGCAATCGATTCGATTGGCCCCACCACTTAACGGCTGAATTTCGTGAAATTATGCGATCTGGAAATTTCGTTTGCAATTAATTCTTTGTTTCGCTGACTGTGGACATTTATCAGGTATCATTTTTCATTAATAATTGCCAAACCTTACTTTTTTAATACATTAAAAATTTGAATAATTTTCATCTAAATTTAACATTTTATTTTGATTTACAAAACAAAGTTCGTGTTTAAAAACCCTTTATTTATTTTGCTATTCATTTAAAGCGAGTCATTGGCGGAGAAACGGGAAATACTGTTCATTATTCTTAAATAATTCGTTTCAGATTTTTATGTTATTTATTATATTTATTTATAGTGCATCCTATTGTGTAAAGAATTAGCACATTATTTGGACAATATCCTTAGGTGTATCATATATTTTACGCAAGACCATTATTTAATAGTAAATACCAGAACCATCACATCTAGAAAAACAGTTTTTCCCGCTTCTTCTCCGCGGTAACTCGCCCCAATACCCCATTAACATGTGACTATATATGCAATAAACTATTATGAATAACGAAAACATTTATATGACAAATTATATAACTCTTCTATTTGTCAAAAGTTTTCGACTTATGTCGTTCATAGAATTTTAAGCCTCAAGTAGCAATAGAGCTTCTTGTGAGAGAGTTCGTCCAGGGAAGTACTGCTGCCTTTTTCAGCCGCCAAGCAATATGTGATCATTACTGCGATCTAGTTTTGAAGGGTAAGGGTGCTGGTGAAATTACAGGCACATGGGACTTGTCAATTTATATCTCAGGGTGACGGGTGCAGTGGCAGTGACCCTCAGATCTTTGTGATTTGAAGCTCTGAGTGGCTCTGATACTGTGATGGATAGGCGTGTACTTTACCATCAGCCGCACGATTTAATCTTGATAATTATAAAAAAAAATGGTCCGATGGTAAAAGGGGGCGGGCAGGATGAGCTCACCGATGCGCGAGGACGCGGCAGACGCGCACCCGCTCCGGCGCAGACGTACGGCGAAGTAGCGAAGGTAGTTCGCTGCTTGCCTGATCCCCTAGTGAGACCAGCGGACTCTGGACAGGGACTCCGGAGTCTGCATTGCACGGCCTCACTCGTCTGGGGGGCGGGTCGGAGGACAACCGACTCGTAAGGCCCTGGCGTAAGCTAGGGCGGCCGGGCGGCGTCGTGATGAATGTTCACTGATCCCACGGCGCCGACTCAACCGGCGAGAGGGAAACCCGGGGGGGGGGGGTTTAGTGGGGTAGGCCCTCCAGTCTGGAGGGAGAGTCCCCACATAACTCCTGAGTCTCCCTGGGCTCAGGGGTATCCATAAAGATATCCCCCGTCAAAAAAAAAAAAGGATGAGCTCACCGAAATATATTCTGTAGAAAACCTTTAAGATATTGATTACTTCAATGAGTTGTGCCTTTTTTAATTGTTTTTTTGTGCTGTGCCCTTTCAGGGTCCGCAATGTAATGTGCCTAAACGCATTATATGGTCTGCAATAAAGCGTTGAGTATTGAAGATGCTTCTCACAATATTCTTCATGGTTAAAGCAAGTAATAAAATTACTAATCTAAAATTGAATCTCATATATAGCCAATTTAATACCACGTGGTAAAACATGTCGTAACATTACGATAATATCATTGGCCTAGTGTAGAGCTATTCCAGGCGTCCTTGACCATATGCGTGGGAGAGCACAGTCGACTGGCATCTTCCGGTCATTTCTCACTCGGTAATTCGTCTCTAGATCAGTAGTTGCATAGTGGTTTTACTTCGTTTAGACGGACCTTCTTGAACACGAATTACGAAATTAACATTGGTACAACGATCGAACAAAAGATAAAGAGAAATTCCTTCGATCCAGTTGGATTTGAACCAGTGACAGATGCTACCGCTTGTAGTGTGAAACTACGGACCCTTTATCACCTTCGTCTCTCTCATTACGCGTGCCTAGGAAACGCCCTCACTTTTCAAGAATCTTGAAAGTGTTTCCACTAATGTTTACTATAATATTAGTGCCTAAAATACTGAAATTTCTCTTTACAAGCCGTTTTTCTCACTTTGACAGTTTACTCACTTTTCATTTCTGATTTCCAGACCTTGGTATATTCTATTACACTGATTGTTTCTCAGAACTATGCGATTCTTTTTTTTTTTACTTAAGAGACCGGACGAACAAGTCGTGCGCCTGATGGTAGGCCAGTCTATAATGGTTGCAGTGCCACTCAGAGCTTTAAAACACAAAGGTCTGAGGGCACTGCCACTGCGCCAATGTGCCTGTAATTTCACTAGCATCCTTGCCCTTCGAAACTGGAACGCGTTATGTTCACATTCCTTCCCTGGACGAGCTCTCTCACAAGCTCTATTGCTAAAATTTACGTTGTTAGTTACAATAAGACACTTGGATCCATAACGTTAGTAAGTTACATTGTTACTAACGTTATGTATCCAAGTGTCTTATTATAAATAATAAATAAATGTGTATAATTGTTTAATTACAAAGAGCAACCCCTAGAGTTTCTTGCTCATTCTTCTCACGGGAATCTGCCTTACGAATGAGCGGTAGAGTTTGACCAATGTGACGATTTCAAGTGTAATTTGCTGACTAATGAAATAAAGATTATTTTAGTTTGAATTATAACTTTTTGTACAAAAAAACCGATCTCATAAGTTCGCGGAATTATATATGCCAAGGCATATGCTAAGTTTTATTGAAATCGGTTACCGGAAAGTGCGCGAAACTGGATTCGCATCCTAGTTTTGCCACCCTTGCAGGTGGAATGTTTTCTTAATTTAATACTGCTATAACCTTTTTCCAACAAGAAAGAATCATCAAAATTGGTTCACAAATGTATTTATAGAGAGTATTGCATCATCATCTACTGCCTGCCTCCGTGTCCGAACGGTTACCATGCCGGACTGCCACGCAGAGGTCCCTGTTTCGATTCCCGGGCCGGGAGAAATATTTGTATGGCCTACAATTATTTCTCTCGTGAGTTTGGGTGTAATTTGTGGTTGTCTATATGTGTGTCCATGTCACCCGCGACACAGGGTTTCCCTAGTGCGGGGCTATGTTGAGTGTGTGCGTTATTTATTTATTATTTTTCATCAAACTTAAAAATTAGAACTTCTTCCAGTCATCTCTCCTACAAGCCAGCTCCTTGACCTCCTTGTCGAGTAATTAGTAAGTATCGCATACACACAAAAAAAATTTACATTCAAATTGAAATGTCCTCCTTTTTTAAAGCCGGTTAATTAAAGAACAAGCGAACTTCTTTATTGTCAAACGCCAGAGCATTACCCAACTGGAAAAACAAAATTTCATTCTATCTCATACGACTTCAGTTGTGAACATTTCATTCAATTCAACATTACGAGTAGCGAAAAAAATGTCAACAGTAGACATATGTATAGTCTTGGGCTAATTTTGTGTCTCAGTCAAGAGCACATAGACAATTTACGTACATGTGACGTATCGTTCTTCACGTCATCGCTCTGTTTGGCCTAGTGCCAGGTGTGCGGATTTTGCCCACTGGGTAAACGTGTCACTATAGTACCGGGACGCTATGATGGCCGTTTTGACGTTTGTCCGCTCATCAAGTTTCGTATTTATTCATAATTACGTTGAAGGAGCTAATTGCTGTACATTGTGGTCAATAGTGACGACACAAATTGGCATTCGTTTTTCGAAATTTTTAAAAATGAAGTGATCGCTGTTCCGCTCTACTTCTCTCTTTTTTTTAAAACATCAAGTGACGGGACAAACAAGTCGTGCGCCTGACGATAAGCTACACGCCTGTCCGTAACAGTTACAGTGCCACTCAGAGCTTTAAATTGCAAAGATCTAAGGGGCACTGCCACTGCGCCCGTCACCCTGAGACGTAAGTTGACAAGTCCCATGTGCCTGTAATTTCACCAGCACCCTTACCCTTCAAAATCGGAACACAGTAATGCTGACATTATTGCTTGACGGCAGAAATAGGTAAGGTGGCAGTATTACACTGGACGAACTTTCACAAGGAGATCTTCTGCTACTACCTTCGTCAAACTCGCGTCAAAGCTCAATGCAAAACAAAGCAGTTTCGAATTGACGATATATTAATTAAACATTTTTATTTCCGTTTTATTGAAACTTTTCAATAATAAAAACATGTCAATAACATCACTATAATAAACACATTTAAAGCTTACAATTTAATTTCTTATTCACATCTCGTATCTTGAGTTGAGAATTGATGAGTAAGAAATGAGAAATTTCATTAAAAAGACATTAATTTGATGCCCAGCTCGTCACGACCAATTTTATATAAGTACTTTGATGTTATAACATCCTGAGGTGACAATTAATTGGTAGAAATATTGAAGGTGTATCTTTATTGCCTCAGGTGAACAGAGATGCGATATCGACTCGATCGATAACCAATTTAATCACCTTAGCGACTTGAAGATTGTATATTTTCCGATACCCGGAAAGTTGTTATTTTGTTACCGGGCATCGCGTTTTCAGCCGAGACTTATGCTTCATTGCCTGTTGCGAATTGATTGTGTTGATCTTGGTTTAAAATTTGGTTAATTAATGTAAATGAATGCTTTTCACAAGCTTTCAAAAGTACCCTGGAGAGTTGATACTATTCTAGCTCGAATTACAATTTATACCGTACTAAATCGGAGACACTTGGTTTTATATCAGAATTTATTTTTTTACAAACGTAATGAAAACCATTTGAAAAACATGTAAACCACCTATTGAATACAGCGGTTTTTTGTAACATTTCGAGGTAATAAATCTGTAATAGATTTCTCATAGATGGCGCTACGACTAAAAAGTCGTTGAAAGACCAAGTACAAAGACACGACGCAAGCACATAGAAAAATTCGTGAGGTCCGTTGGTTCGTTCCGTGGCTTAGTTGGTATAGCGTCTGACACGGTATGCAAGAAGACGTCGGTTCGAATCCGACCGGATCGAAGGAATTTTTTCTGAGCGTTTTTTCCGAGTGTTCGATCTTTGTATTAATAATTATTTCGAGGTAAGTTTGTGTTTTTTTCTGTTGTGAACATTTTTAGGAGTCGTGTTTTTACATCATTATCAGCTTACACGCATCCACTGCTGGACATAAGCCTCCCCTAGAGCACGCCAACATTCCCGGTCTTGTGCCGCCCGCATCCAGTCACTGCCGGCCACTTTGCTCAGGTCGTCCGTCTAACTTGCCGCAGGGCGTCTCACACTACGTTTTCCCTGACGTCGTTGTCTCATAGGAGATGATATGTGGGCAAATTACATACGTATAGATCGTAACACAGTCCGGTGTGAAAACACCGTATACTCAGGGCATATCCTCAATTTCACTTCACATTTTTTCTAAAGTGATTGATTTAACCCTTTCACTGTTATGCGGCTTGAACCAAAGCCATTTGAGGTTGTATCGTTTCTTCAGCTAGGAGCGTATATGGAGGCATTGAATACATTTTGGTGAGGCGAAAGATGTTTCCGGATCATAGGAATTCAAATTCAAATTCAAATTCAAAATAATCTTTATTTCATAGATAAGCATTAGTACACTTGAAATCGTCACAATGGTTAAACTCTACCGCTCATTCGTAAGGCAGATTCCCCTGAGAAGAATGAGCAAGAAACTCTAGGGTTTGCTCTTTGTAAATAACATTTACAATATTTTTTTTTATTTGAAACATCAGAGATCGAGACTACCTCCATGAGCTGAACGGGTTACTACTACCACGGATTTTTGTCATCCAAGTACGCAGAAGTTGTATAATAACATTTAGTATAAAGTTTTTGTTTCACTGTAGTTTTAAACCTCGTGAAAGGCAAATTTTGTATATCAACCGGAATCTTGTTATAGAAGCGTATACATTACCCCTTAAATGATTTTTTGACTTTGTGAAGACGACTATCAAGAAAAGCTAGTTTATTTCTATTCCTCGTATTAATGTTATGTCTGTCACTATTTTTCATAAAGAATTTACTATTCCTTTTAACATAAATTACATTTTCATAAATGTACTGTGAGGCTAGCATAAGAATGTTAATTTCCTTAAACTTATCTCTCAAAGATACTTTGGGGCCCAGATTGTAAATTGCCCTAACTGCACGTTTCTGCAGGACAAAGATTCTATTGATATCGGCGGCATTACCCCAAAGCAAAATGCCGTATGTCATTAGACTGTGAAAGTAGCTGAAGTAAACCAATCTAGCGGTTTCGACGTCTGAAAGTTTCCTTATTTTTTTAATCGCGTACACTGCAGAGCCAAGCCGTTTTGACAACTTACGTATATGGGGACCCCATTGCAATTTAGCATCTAACGTTATACCTAGAAATACAACTGTTTGCATTTGTCAGCTTATATCTCAGGGTGACGGTCATTCAACGATCATCAGATATGGTTTCATCATACCTCAAGAGCAACTACCACCAGGTTGCTATATGCGGCGGCCAGTGTGGAAGTCCTTGAATTGTCTTTGCACTTAGATCGAATCCCAACACAGTCCATGCAGTTTTTTTTCTGTTGTGCCCCTTGTGTCCTAATACGTTTTCGAGGGAAGATCTCTACGCGGCCAAGAACAGCACAGTCAAGGTTGCAACGTACTTTTCAGGGTTAATATAGTTCTAAAATAAATGAGGTATCGACATGATAAGAAGAAGGGTGACGGGCGCAATTGCAGTGCCTATACGATCATTGCGATTTAAAGCTCTGAATGGACAGGCGTGTCGCTTACTATCAGGCTCACAATCTTGTTCGTCCTGTCACAACTGCCTCCGTGGCCGAACGGTTACCATACCGGACTGCCACGCAGAGGTCCCCGGGTTCGATTCCCGGGCCGGGAGAAATATTTGTATGGCCTACATTTATTTCTCTCGTGAGTTTGGGTGTAATTTGTGGTTGTCTATGTGTGTGTCCATGGCACCCGTAACACAGGGTTTCCCTAGTGCGGGGCTATGTTGAGTGTGTGCGTTAAAAACATAAAAAACAAAACTTGATATTTAAAAAAATAACATGCTTAAATGCAGTGACCGACAAAGGTACAGATGTTTAAAGTGGGCAAAGGCGGTCTTACCGCTAAGAGCGATTTCTTCCAGACAACCTTTGAGGTAGAGGATGTAGTGCACAAACGCGCAAATTACCCTTCAAAGCCGGAACATAGTAACGCTCATATTGCTGCTTGGCGGCAGAAATAGTTAAGGCGACAGTACTTCCCTGGACGATCTCGTTCATAAAGAGCTCTACGCTACTAGAACTAAGAAAAAAAGATACAAAAAAAGTAAAAAAGACATTATTAATGAGTCACATAATTCATTTTACGAAAATTCACACGCTTACTGGGATTTGTCGTGTACGATCTTGACAAACCTCTCTTGTTTCACTTACATTCATCAATCTTATCTACAAGCCCTTTATCCCCCGCACTACGCACTCGAACCTTTTCAAGAACATTCTCGATTTAATCTGAAAACATCCTTCATGAGCAACGACTTCAATCTATAGACATTCACAGCAATCACATGTTCCAAACATTCCAAACATAGTGTTGCATTTTGTCAAAGAGTATCAGTACCGTGGACAGACGTAAGAGTCTATCTATTGGGTATGAGCTTGGTAGGCAGATAATACTGAGTGTTTACCAATGATATTTATCCATAGATGGGGAATTAACGTAAAGCCCCTTGAAAACTTGCTTGCGCTTACTATTTATAATTATTATATTACTAAAAAGAAAAACAAAATAAGTAAAAGAAAAAAAACAGACGAGTTTTTTAAATTATCGATGTTTTGTTATGTACAGTCAAGAGCACATCAAGCTTGACACTTTAGACTCTGGACCGTTCTTATTGTAAAGGGCATATAATTAATTAGTGTCAAGCTTGACGTGCTCTTGGCTCTGTACTTTTCCTTGCGAAACGGCAAAAATCCTTAGACCATGCAGCCTCGTCTTTTTTTTATATTTACTCAATTTATATATGGTAACCATATATTTTATTCATACTATCCCGACTCTGTAACGTGTAGTCAGAACACTCTGTTGCTTATTAATCTATGATATTGCAGTGTTGTGCTTTCACCGCACATAAGTGAAACACAGCGTGTGTACGGAACGCCGCATCTGGTACTCTAGTACATAGATATTGCTGTTCATGGCCGTCCTTTTACAATATTGCCTTCCACGTTGGCTCTATATATCTCTTTCGCCACTTAACTTTCATTCATGTGCCCAAACCACTTCAACATACCTTTTTCTATTTTTGTCACTACGTCCTATTTCTAAATACATTGTTTACCGATCACAATGCCTCCGTCACACAACCTTCGAACATTATTTATTTCTTATTTACCGGACAACATTTTAAAATATCCACGACTACTTCCACGTCACTTATAAATAATAAATAATCCAATAACAGTTTCAGCGAAAAACTTAAATGTCAGAGATCTGTTTAGTTTAGTCACAGTTGAATTTAAGCGGTGTGAGTCAACCTTTGGACTATCGATTTTGTACAACTGAGCCATTGCGTCAGAGCCACACGCGAATTGTTATGTTTTTGTCTCGCCTTCTCTTCAGAATTTGGCCTTTATCCCCAAATCCCTGAAGGGATTCACTTTGAACCGAAAATAGATGCACACAATATAACAACATACCTACATACAAATTGTCCTCTTTCTCAAGTACGGACGCCACTTATGATTAGACATGAGTTTAACTGCTATATTCGCATAGTTTTTATAGCTCGCTATTTAAAGTGTTAAAATTATAGCAGTTCAAGGTCGTGTAATTAGTAGCAGTAGAACTCCTTGAGTATTTAGTAGCAGTAGAACTCCTTGTGAAAGAGTTTATCCAGGGAAGTACTGCCACCTTACCTATTTCTGCCGCCAAACAGCAATGTCAGCATTACTGTGTTCCGGTTTCGAAGGGTGCTGGTGAAATTACAGGCATATGGGACATGTGAACTTATGTCTCAGCGTGACGGGCGCAGTGGCAGTGCCCTTCAGATCTTTGCGATTTAAAGCTTTGAGTGACACTGTAACTATTATAGATCACCAGGCGCACGACTTGTTTGTCCCGTCAATTGGTAAGGTAGAAAAAAAGATGTTTTTTTGCATGAAAAAATGTAGAAGGTTTGTAATTGATAATAAAACTTTATAGTCTGATAAAAAGAAATGTGTAAAGACTTTTGCTCGTTTATTCGGGGGCACATCCATATAAAGCACAATTAAAAAACGAAAGCTAAAGAACTTTGGTCATGTAATGCGTAATGATAAATACGACCTACTCCGACTAATTATGCAAGGAAAGATACAGGGAACGACCACCTGGAAAAAGGCGTACTTCGTGGCTTAAGAATCTCCGGACTTGGTTCAACCTGTGCGCAAGATCCTTCTTCCGTGTAGCTGTGTCTAAAATGCAGATAGCCTTAATGGTAGCCGAGCCGAGAAGAAGCCGATATAGAGAAAACGACGGAAGAAAAAAGAACAATGGAAGTCGGAACCGCTTTCGTCAAAACGCATACAAAACAAACGATAAACACTACAAAAAAAATCTTGATAATGATTGGTCATAGTTTCTAAAGCTCTGAGGACACTGCAACTGTTATGGAGAGGCGTGTAGCTTACCATCAGGCGCAGGACTTGTTCGTCCCGTCACTTGATATTATATTTAAAAAAAAACTAGCGATGCGCATTTGTGAATGTGTGTTAGTAATCGCTAATCCTGTCATTCGAATGTCAAATCAGTAACCTACTAATTAAATTTTTATTGAATTGATATTCAATTATTTTTTGTGAAATTACTCCACTAGTTTGTTATAATTATTAATACAAACATCGAACACTTAGAAAAAATTCATTCGATCCGGTCGGATTCGAACCGACGTCTTCTTGCATACCGTGCCAGACGCTATACCAACTTAGCAACGGAACGAACCAACGGACCTCACGAATTTTTCTATGTGCTTGCGTCGTGTCTTTGTACTTGGTCTTTCAACGACTTTTTAGTCGTAGCGCCATCTATGAGAAATCTATTACAGATTTATCACCCAGTTAGTACCTTTACAGCTACCAGTCCTGGCGAGAGATGTTGCAAGTACGGTATGCAAGAAGACGTCGGTTCGAATCCGACCGGATCGAAGGAATTTTTTCTGAGCGTTCGATCTTTGTATTAATAATTAATTATAAGTAACCTACTAATTTTCGTATTCGAATTATTTGAATGATCATTCATTACTAATCAGTAGTACAGTCAAGAGTATGTCAAGCTTGACACTTTGTCAGCACAAAACTTTCTTATCGAAAGCGGTATTGGATTCGGAGCGGAGTTGGATTTAAATCTTGACGTGCTCTTGACCCTACAGTAATCCATAGATTCCATAGAGCATTTCTACTCGTGGTCACCTAGCCCTCTCCGACATACGGTAAATACTGTACGTGAAGGGGACAGGGATAGTTTGGTATAGACATGATGAATAAGGTGTTCCAATGCAGGGGCATTCGGTTTTGTTAATCATTCGACTCGAGTCGCATGATTGTGCCTGGATTCGACTTAGGCGAATGATTTGCCCATTCGAATGGTTAGTATTAGCAACGTTCAAAGTTCATCATTCGGCCATACGACGCCCATAGGCCTCCCCCAACGATCTCCACGACGATCGGTCCTGCGCTGCCCGCATCCATCGGCTTCCCGCGACCTCCACCAGATCGTCGGTCCACCTGGTGGGGGGCCTACCCACTGAGCGTCGTCCGGTGCGCGGTCGCCATTGAAGAACCTTTCCGCACCAACGGCCATCGGTTCTCCTAGCTATGTGCCCCGCTCACTGCCACTTCAGCTGAGCAATTCTTCGAGCTATGTCGGTTACCTTAGTTCTCCTACGGATTGCCTCATTTCTGATTCTATCACGCAGGGAAATACCGAGCATCGCTCTCTCCATTGCCCGCTGAGTGACCTTGAGCCTTCTTATGAGGCCCATAATACGTTTACACGTTCAAAGTTGCGCATCCCTAATAAACACATTCAGTCATAATCACAGTCGCCGCGTATATGAAGCTCTCCGCGTCCAATATCATAACGCGTTCAGGGCGGTACTGGGGCTGCCCCGTTTCTGCATCGCCTTGGGCATGTTCTGCGAGGTGCGCGTGGATGGCTTCCATGCCATCTTGCGCAAGCGCACCGCCTCCATGGTGAGCAGGGTGCGGGCCAGTTCCAATTTCATCCTAAATGCGATTACGAACAGACTGGACTGTGCATACATAAATCTTGCGTGTGCACTACATGTAAATCAGTTATTTAAAACTAACTCCTGCTTTATAAGCTATTTACTAACACAAATATGAGTCACGTAAAAGTTAAATAATAATAGGTAAAAAATAAATAAATAAACGCCAAATAGTTGACGCGAGCTAACTTACTAACTTATAGGTTACGTACAGCGTCTATGGTCTATCTATGTACAGGCTACGATCTTTTATAGTTAGTTACCACCAACTTCATTATCTACTATTAATATTGTAACTATAAATTAAAAATAGATAGGTATTTTATAAGATAAATCAATGCGATTCCCTTCATACTTTAACAGGTTTACAACCGTCTTTAAATGACCTAGTTGAATTTATTTAAATCTGTAGCAAATGGCAAATATAAGTTATAGGTGTATTTAAAAGTTCTTTGATTGATTTCATACAATTAATCTAAACTTGTAGGATTTCTCTCTTTACTTATTAAGTAAACAAATGCTAAAGTAACTAAATAAATCCAAGTAAATAGATCTTAATTTAATTCGCTTCAACCATTGACTTACAGATAAATGGACGACGGGTCTAATACAAAAACCACGAAAAAAATGTCCCAAGTCAACCTATTTAAACGTAGTGACATGTAAAGGAATATGAAAAAGCTAAAACGTTGAATTTAAATTGTAATGTCATCGCAGTACTGTCTAATTTTGCTTGCTTCGCTGTCAGAAGAAACAAACGAAGACTGAAGCGTGAATGACGCTCTGTATACGATTTTAACGCCCTATAAGTTCGGACATTTTTTAGCGCGGACCCGACGTCCATATAATTGTAAGTCAATGGCTTCAACAGACAAAATTTTGTCAAGATTCCACCATTAGCACAAAATCGTATTAAAACATAACCAAAACATTATAACATACTTACAACTACAACGCTTGTTAAGTGCTGTATAGCATTTAAGATTAGCGGTTATTATAATTAAACGTGAAATATTACATCAATAAACCAATCAGCTATTTCCCGACGTCAAATGTTACAAATAACATGTGAAACAGTTAGTTATTAGCCCTCCATTTTCACATAGAATTTAGTGACATCTATGAAATATTAAGGGAGATAACTCAGGACAAAGAAGAATTTTGTTTGCTAGCTACTTAAGCAAGAGCACGGATAGATTGATAGATCGACGCATTAAATAGACAAATTTGTTTTAATTTACGTTATAATTTGAGCTATATGTTATATTAACCATCGAAAAAATTATTTACATTATTCGATACAGAACTTCATGTTCAAGCCTGTCCCCTCTAAGAAGACATTTCATTCACCGTTAGCAAGAGGTATCGCTACGAAACATTTATAAATGTACGTAACTTAGAAATTAGAGCATATTCGATACCAGAAGTATCAATTAACTTAAGAGACATTTTGTCGAAAATTAATTACATGCATCATTGGATTCAGATGTTTCCGCTTTATCGATTGGCATTATTAAAATTTAGAAATGCCGAGTGGTTTAAAATATAGCATGTCCCTTACATTAAAAACGATGTTTACTTGTGCTTTGCGTTACTCATATTTTATATGTTTTCTAGTTATGAAAGGAACGGTACACGGGACTTGTCAACTTTATGTCCCAGGGTGACACGCGCAGTGGCAGTGCCCTTCAGATGTAGGCAATATAAAGCTCTGAGTCACTACAACTGTTATCGATAGTTGTGTCGCTTATAATTACCGCCAGGCCCACAACTTATTCCCCACGCCACTCGATATCGAAGAAAATATTCTTTAAAGTAAATGGGAAATCTACCAGAAATGGATCGCGCCGCTAAGTCTATTTCTGAAAATCGGTTATCAGTTATCCGAAATGACATTTTCCAAATAATGTTTGGTCGAAATTTCATAACCTCGAAAGTAATTTTGTGAGGAAAATGTTTTTTTTTCTTTTAAACCTATCTTAACCTAACCGAACCTAATCATGTCTTTGCGATAAACATTCAACATATCCTGAAAGAACAACTGCTTCGTTATAATTCGGTTTTCGGTGTAATGAAAATTCGAACAAACGTATTTCGTAATATCGACATTGTGATAGGTTACCCTGAAAATCTAACCCTAAAACGCGCTTTGAAACTTGTACGAGTATTTGATGTTAATATGTCATATCCTCTATCTCTAGGAGCAGTTAGCTTTAGACAAGTACGTTACGTGTCCTGAAATATTCTAAATACGCGTATTAAATGGACTCAGTTGACCACTGCTTAGACCTGGAGCAAATATAGTGTTTATAACCGTGATAAAACCTACACGAAGAATGTTCACAACTCTTAGTGTACGGTAAGTCTGTACAATACGCCCTCGTCGTCCTTTGTCAAAAGAAAGGAAGGTCAGGCGTCGTCGCCTTTTTTCCAAAAGAAAGTCGGTCTAATTTCGAATTCCTGTCAGTTTGATCTGTTTTTGTGACCTGTCAGACTAGTCATCCATGGAGGCTGGACGCGACACTTGGAGTCAACCGTTAGTGGAGTCCCATCCCAACAGTGGGACGAAATAATAAGTTAATGAATCATACCCAAAGTCTAATATTGTATAAGTCTAATATTGAGTTCATACGAAATATTGGTATATGGAAGTTTGGCGCCCAACACGGGGCTACACTCAAGAACTGAAGGTCATCAGTAATTAGCTTATACACGACAATTTCAGTAAAGAAGTACGTGATGAATTTTAATTACCTGAATATTAAAGATATGGCGACGGGAACGGAATGTCAAGTTGTTAGAAAAGGAAGTAGAAGGTAATTAGTATTCAAGAGTCACGCATACTTCCATCGCATTGTGTTGGCAATGATTCATTCTTCGCAACATGAATTAGTAAAATAGACAAAAGCTTCGCCTCAATTTCACCTGATTTTAAGCAAATCGTATGACTGACGATGTTACGCGTTTGTCTTGTAACTGCCTACCCTTGAATAACCCTGAGGGTGAACGTGTGCACACGGCGTATTTTTTTCAGTGGCGTTTCTCGTGTTCACGACAAACGTACAAACGTGGGCGAGAAGCGCGTTCAAAGATCGTTGTATCTCATTTGTATCGCATTTGAAACATTTCAACTACAACAATATCGCGTTAGGGTAAGGGGCGAGATAAGCGCGAGGGGAGGGCGTGCAGATGACGCGTTTACAACCTCACTGAATCTGTGAACCTGTGCAATAGTTTACTGGCTGCAAATGAATCTCGTTTGAATTGTAGCTGTCCGAAAACACAGATGCCAGCAGCGTATTTCATTACAGTGTATTGTAGCAGTAGAGCTCCACGTGAAAGAATCGTCCAGGGAAGTACTGCCACCTTACCTATTTCTTCCGCCAAGCAGTAATATGAGCATTACAGCATTCCGGTTTTAAAGGGTGCTGGTGAAATTAAATCATATGAGACTTATCAACTTATATCTCAAAGTGACGGGTGTAATGGCAGTACGCCGCAGATCTTTGTGTTTAAAAGTTCTGAGTGTCACTGCAACTATTATGGCCAGACGTGTCGCTTTCCATCAGACATAAAAAAATTCTTTACTTTAAAAATCCAAGCAGATGCAAAGTGCTTCGTATCTACGGATTGGTAGCATACCAATAACATAACGATGGATATCCCGGTATTTCTAATAGACCGAAGGATGACCGATGACGATGAAACTAAATTGCAAATTTTGCACACGTCAACAAAATAACAAAACGTGACCACGAAACGTGTTTTTTAAGCATGTGGTTCCATAACGAAGCCACAAAAAAGGCTGACAGATAGCTGAAAGCGAGATTATCGCCTTAGGCAGATGTTGTCAGCATTTAAACAATTAAATGTTGACGATGTCTGTCCGATTGTTATTAGGATGTTTGTTTCAATGCATACGTAAATTTTGGTGGGCGTCGTAGTGTAGACAATTATTTGTATTATTTATTGTCACATGTACATAGTCGGGTGTTACAAATGTGTTACATTACGACTAGAGTGTAGTACATGACCCTGTATAGGGCACTGCTAGTCAAGATATTGTATACAATATAAGAAAATAAAATATAATGATACGAAATAAACCAAATAAAAATTTAGAATATGAACTAAGAGGCGTAAACAACAAATGAAGTGTAGATTTTGCTCTGAATATAAACCAATATCTATTAGAAATTAAAAAGTTTTTGGATGTAAATTGCGCATATTTATTTTTTCAAAACAACGTTTTGGGCTCTTATAGGTTCCATGGCTCGATGCTTAATGACCGTACGAATTTTTATTGTGTTCGGATGTACTAAATAGTTTAATTTTTTCATGAAATACCCACATGTTTTTTTTATACATGTATTATATGTCAATATGGTCTAATTAGGTATATGCTAGAATTAAGTGTGTGAAATAAATATTAAACGTAACGATAGAATATGAGCTCACTAGTATTGAGTCAAACCAGCTATGGTTTTTACAATACTGTATGCCTTAGTAATGTCATTGATATGTGTATTGGACCTGTACGCGATTAAGATTCCAAAAACAGTTCCAATTCCAATAACAGGAGCAGGGGTCTTCTTCTTCTTCTTTCATTAGGGGCCAGAAATTCAAAAAAATTCACAAGGAGCCAGAATTATACAAAATGCATTTTCTTTTGAAATATTTGTAATAAGGTATATTGTGTAGTATGCTATTTTGTGTGTATGTTAACATATATATATTCTTCCATGTGTCCATATCGACGAGGCTGTTGAAATATATTTCCGAAAACCATTTTTTTTTATTTTAAGATCTCAGAGGCAGGTGACAAATATTCAAGCATACGCGCCAGTTCTTTCAGTTCATGATGAAAAGATCACTCAGGTAGCGGAGCTTTCTTTATCTCCATTCCAACAATTTATACGAGGAAAATGGAAATCTGATAGATGAGGCAATAGGTATTGTGTATAACACTCTATTAGTACCATTCCGGTCACGGCTGACCGGAATTATATTAGTCATCATTAATTACTAATCACCAGATATGTGCTTAATATCTGTCTGATGGTTTTTCGATTGGAGGCGATTTTTCTCCGACTTCAAAAAAAGAAACAGGTCTGTGTGTATATTTTCAGATTTCTCCATCAAAACATTTTTGAAAATTCTTTTTTGTTTGAAAGGGTGCACTCTCGTGGTGGCCCCATTGTCACCAAGTCAGATGATGAGGGGATCCATCTAAATCGAGGAAAATCCTCGAATTTTAATGACGTGTATACTAACATACCGATTTCTCCATGAATTGTAGACGATTTTGAAAATTCCTTTTATATGTGAAAGGGTTATCTCGAGGTAGTCCCTGAT
The DNA here is from genome assembly GCF_003589595.1 of Hyposmocoma kahamanoa. Lineage (NCBI taxonomy): Eukaryota > Metazoa > Arthropoda > Insecta > Lepidoptera > Cosmopterigidae > Hyposmocoma > Hyposmocoma kahamanoa. Next base: position 6,828,048 of record NW_020653575.1, on the reverse strand, counting down.
GCCAACGATGCTGTTCCGGGTTCGTTTCGGCTATAATATTTTTTTTTTTAAATTTCCGCAAATAAAAGTAGACTTTTCACTTATCACAATACATGTAATTTTAGAATAATAACGCATAGAAACCTAGTCCGCACACGCTAAGTGAGGCAAATTGAAGCGCTCCCAATGGGCCTACACGAGCGGGCGGGCCGTCAGTGCTCAAGGTCAACTTGCACCGCGAACAGATCAAGAATTTTAGCTAAAAATGACGAAATGTGCGGTAAATGAGTGTAGAAATACGTCAGACAAACATAAAATAGATACTAACATCACATTCCGCAAGGAAGTAACGCGTTTCAACTTGTATTTTTATATAAATATTCACTAAAACCGAAAATTAACCTACTACTAAAACTAGCCTACATGAATTTGATTTTTGCGTCACTTGTGACGGTTCGTTTGATATGAAACTTTCATTCTATGCGTTATTATTCTAAGCATGTAATCAACAAATCCCCGTCACCATGACAACCAGAAAAAAGTGTAAAATATACAAAGGAGTCCATAACAGTGAGATTGCCACTAGAAGTCAGAACCTGATGAGGGGATCCATTGACTTACAATTATATGGACGTCGGGTCCGCGCTAAAAAGTGTCCGCACTTGTAAGGCGCTAAAATCGTATACAGAGCGCGACACTCCGCTTTAGTCTTCATTTGTTCTACTGACAGCGCGATACTGCGATGACATTACAATTTAAATTTCGAATAGGTTGACTTGGGACATTTTTTTCGTGGTTTTTGTATTAGACCCGTCGTCCATTTATTTGTAAGTCAATGAGGGGATCCCATGGAAATTGGAAAAAGCTGATAAAATATGCAAACTTTTTAAGTCGGTTTTTTTTTTAATGAAAAAGTTACAATTATTCGAATGAAATCGGCGTGGCATATATTGTTCAGGTGTTTATTAAAACATCAATACATGGTTTAAATCAATCTTTATATTCATTTTCAATTTTAAAGTGTAAAACTTTAACTTTCTTTTATCTACGTACATATCATAAACTCTCTATAATGTGTTCAATAACCGCAAATTACGACCAGCGTTAGGTAAACTGTTTTATCAGAATAAATTTCTTATTTGTGAAAATGTTATTATTGCTTTTATTAACATCGAATTCCATGTTATTTATTTTTTTCCATCCTCTAAGGATGTTACTATTACATTCAAATTTCGAACATATCTGCAATTTGATTGGACCTCAATTCTAATATCAGTCGAGATGAAGTTTTATTCGAAATGAAATGTCAATAGCAAACAATTTTGACAATTTCACGCGTTACTTGATATCGAACGATATGATTGTTGGGGCCGATTCTAGTTTGTCTATGGATTAAAAATAAAAACTACGGTTGTGTGACATGCGTGAGAAAAGTTTCTATTTGCCGCCATTTCGCCAGTCGTAACATGCGGTTCCAGAACACATCACAGAGAGCTTATAAAATGTGTGCAGATAAAGCAGTGTATGTAACTGTACATAATTAGGCATTAAAACACTCGTGAGATGTTTTTATGAAACTCGCCTTACGGGTCGTTTCGTAAACCCTCACTCGCCTTTCACTATATAACAGTCACATAAACTACTATAGTAATACCTGCACAGGTGCTGTCACTAAAAATAATCAATTTAAAGAATGTTTAAACAAAAAACAATTACACATAATCTCAGTACGGAGCACTAAAACAACCGACTTAAAAAAAAAATCGAATTACTTCTATTTGCCGGTTTTATTGGATTCGGTTACCGGAAAGTGCGCGAAAACGAATTCATCCGTCTCTTGCTAGACTGATTCTGCCATTATAGTTATTTATATGTACTTTGAGGTACAGCTTTTAGCATAGCGTCATTATAAAGTGTGACACACTGAAAATGGTTCAAATCACCGAGCGGTCACGTCTTGATTGCCCAAACCGCACGGACAAAGTGATATCTAGGCAAACTTAATTAACCACACCCTACCCGCTTTTACGAGGATTTCCTTTGCTTAATGTATGTGAATTACAAGCTAGTGACGACTTTTGTAGGTTAAATGCCTTTTGCAGGTGACGGTACCTGCTAAAGTTTACGTAACCGTTTTGTGAATACCTTTACCTAGTCTAACATGAAACGGGAACGCTGTAAGACGTACCTTACTGAGTAAACTAACCAAAGTTTGTATTATAAAACTGAACGGCGGTGGAAATAACCTCAGGATAGAGTACTAAAAAACCGTTCCCAAAAGTCACAGACAGCCCCCAGTTTGCCACCCTTAGACTCTTTTCTTCAAATTTAAGTGGGACCACTACCGAGGTACCCTCTTTCCAATGAAAAAGAATCATCAAAATCGGTTCACAAATATCGGAGTCATCGCGTAAAATACATACAAAACAAAAAAAAACACACAGATGAGTTGAGAACCGCCTCCTTTTTTGAAGTCGGTTAAAAATATACGCTCTTAATTTAAATGTGATGTGAACAGAATGTACGTTGATGTTTCGTAATTCATTTTAGGTAATTGTACGGTAATGTATTGAAACATAGTAAACAAATTAACAAAGAAACTGAATTTAACGTTATTTAAATCAATATTTAATATATAAAAGAACTTTTTCAAACTTTATTAATAGGTAAAAAGAAAATGAATGACAAATGGCAGTCGACTAATTTTTTACATTCAAATTGGACCTAAAACAAAAAATTAAAATAACCGGTCAGAGTTTCGAAAAACACTGTATTGTTTTGAAGATTGAAACTTGAAAAATCAAGTTTTCGCTAAAGTGTGTGTATATTGTATATTGTCTTTATTCGTTCAATATTTGAACCATGATATTCAATTGTTTTTGTGAAATTACTCTACTAGTTTGTTATAAATTATAACAATGTTCGATCTTTATATTAATAATTATCACTTATAATACAACTTATAATTACAACTTATAATTATAACTTATAATTATTAATACAAAGATTGAACACTAAGAAAACATTCCTTCGATCCGGCTGGATTCGAACCAGCGTCTTGTAGCAAACTTTGCTAGACGCCATGCCAACTAAGCCACGGAACGAATTTTTCTATGTGCTTGTTGTTGAAACTTTGTATTTGATTTTCAACGACTTTTTAGGAGGAAGGAATTTTTTCTATTAATAATTATAACAAACTAGTGGAGTAATTTGACAAAAAATGATTGAATATCAATTCAATAAATATTTTAACGTTGGTTTGTTTGAAAAAACTTATCCACTCAACCGTAGAGCAAAGACCTATGTGCAAGTCTACTTATTCCCAGGAAATTGTACTTCTCGTTCGTTGTTATTCGCTGTGGATAACAGATCGACCGTTGTTCGGTGTTATACTTTTGAAAGGAAATAAGATTTAAAAAATCTGGAAACACCGATAGATTGGCCTTAGTTTGAATAACGATATTGTTTGTCCTCTCTTCGCAGTATAAAATCACAGTGGACCTTACAAATTTTTCTATGGACGAGTAGGGGAGCGTGGGGAATGGGAGCCTACTAAGAAAATTGACAATAAAAGTCATAATTTATGCAATTACCATTTTTATTATTTATGAACGTACGCTTCACATATCGGGGTACTAAATAATCACAGGAAAAATATGAAACTAAAATAAAATATTTGGTTAAAACAGAAAAAAACTAAAACATGTCATTCGCTCTCATTACCCGGTTCGGGAAATGGGAGCCGGTAAGAATCCCGTATGTCAAATGGGAGCCATTATTTATAATCAGTCTGAAAAAAAAATTAAATTAATAAAATATATAAGTTAAAAAGTAATGAAAATAAACAAGAATAATCCAAGCAAGGAATATCCAGTGAATATTGCAATAGGATAAGGAGAGCCAAACAGCTCTCATTACCCGCGTAACATCGAACTGAAAAAGGAATAAAACAGTAAAAGCATTTCTGTTTTTATTGTGATTTCAAGCATAGATATGGTGACATAGCTAGTATAAATACAATGTAGTATCTATGCATTTTAATGCTTACCTGGGATGACGAAATTTAGCAAATTTTATAAGCGCGGAGCGAAAAACACACAATCGTCTAATACGACTAAACGCGGGGTTCTACGGGGGCGCCCACGGTACTCGAACCTTGTCGAACGTTAACGAAGACTTAGGAGTGCCGTTTGCACAAATACGAGCATTGGGAAAGTCCAGTTTAACACCGCTCTCATTACCCGCGGGCTCCCAATACCCCACGTTCCCCTTCTTGTTGCGGACTTTTTGCCGTAGCGAATTTATTTGGTCGATTTCAAAACAGAAACTTCTAGTTTCTTCTCTATCGTATTTATAAATTAATAGCAATTATTATGCGCACTATATCGTCATCGTACAGTTGTAGGAGCCTAAGCGTCAGTGTAATAAAAATAAATGAATGTTTTAAGGTTGCGCCGCACCCAAAGCCTCCCCGAATCGTGTCGGCCACGCTATCGCATTGATTTCTACCTAATATTAATTCGCACACGCCTCGCGATTCATGTCACGTTTAAATTATAGCTATACAAGACAATCAAAGACAAATTGGTTAGTAGAATATTCCGTAGCTGCGATAATTTATTTAAGCTCGAAATTAGGGCTCACGGAAAGACGTCGTTTCTGTTTTTATA
>NW_020653575.1:6804127-6823389 GCF_003589595.1 Hyposmocoma kahamanoa | reverse complement strand
AATTTAGGTTTCCTTCTAAATGCTTATTTTGATACTATAATAGCTATATTTACACTTGTTTTACTTGTATTGTATTAGATTAAAGAAATAAATTTATCTTTATCTTTACTTTTTTTTAAACTTAAATAATTATTTCAATTTCTAATACATATCCCATTACCTCCCTCACAACGCTCATAAATTTATTTGTCACAATAGATATAGAATAAACAATTTGAATTCAGAAATGGATTAATTTTATTTAATTATTAGTTAAGATTTTGTACCGTAAATTTGGCACTTATCGATAGGTATATACGTACTTACTCAATCAATATAAAAAAATAATATTTTTTGACGTTTGAATTATTTTACACTACTAAAATGTTCTTTATTTTTATTATCATTTGTTGATTATAATATGGTTCACAATTTTTTTGTCATAGACCACGTGCCCATTTTTCTTTTTTGCGTAGACCCGACAAAGCAGTTCACTTTTTTAAATTCAAGAACAATATTTGCTTCTCCGCCGTAATGATCTTCACGGCGATGGTCATCCCAGCGCCATTGTGACCGAGCACCTCGCCTCCCTGTACGGCCACTGAGCCTCTGCAACCCTGTTTTTCGACCTGGGTCACTCTCGCCGCAGCAGTAGCCTGTACGGTGCTACGAACTTTGTACTGAAGTATCATATATTTTGTGAACATTGATTGAATCAACAGGGTATAAGTATTAATTACCCTTATTGTTGATATATTTATTTACTCATAAGGACACTTAAAAGAGACATAGAATTTTTTGCAATGGCCTCTTCAAAAAGTTAAAAATTCAATATGAACGGAATCAACTAATTACCCCACGTGAACTTCTAAAAGCTGGTGATTCACCACAATCCTCTACAAATATAGCTAACCATTTTTTTGTTTCTGTAGGTATACAGCTTGCTGATGATATCCCAGCTAATATCACCCTTTTCAAAAACAACTGGATCACCACAGTCACACATATAAATTCATTTGTTTTTCTTGATACCGACAACGAAGAGATTTAAAGAAATATCCTCAATATTAAACCAGACTGTTCCTCAGGTTGGGGCGGCGTTTCGTCGAAGGTTTTAAAAAAGATTGTGCATTCCATTTCCTCAGTACTTATCTACTTTACCTAATAAACCGTTACATCAATACAGGTACCTTTCCAGATTCTTCCAAGAAAGCCATTGTACATCCAATCTATAAAGATTGGAAGATTTTTTGAAAGAAGTCCCATGCCTTATGGCAGGGGACAGACATTAGTATCTAGCCGCTCACGCGATGCGCTCATCCTACTACAAAATGGCGGCTATTTGGTTTCGCAAATTAGAAAAGGATTTAGTTTAAATACAAGTTTTTATAAATAAAAATTATTATTCTGCATTGCTAAACAAATACCCTCCGTACTACCAACAAAAACATCTGAAATAAAATGCAGTAATACACCGCAAATCCTGCACTTAAAAAGCACTAATGAAATTTTTGGTGTACTTGGGTAAATATGATAATATTCCGTTTGAGTGGTTCTAACATTTACCATGAAATTACTCCTTAAAGTATAGTTTATAAACATTTATATTCAGGGTAAACTTAAACAACGTTACTTACGGTATGTTTTCAATAAATAAACACCGAAATCACCAGCCCAAACAATAACTCACACGATTGTCTTGACGTATTTTAGAAGCTGTTTATTTTTTTTAAATGACAGACCCAGGCATTAAAAACTTTATGATTTGCTAGAGTAGTTACCGAAATAGCAATTAGTATTAGTTCTTTTACCTGTTATGACTTCGATATCCGATAAATCGGTATAAAATCATCACCGGCACCTCTAGGTATGCGTCTACGGCTGCATGTATCGCGTGAGCGGTTATAGGCCTATTTCTATTCTCTGTTCGTCATCTAAAGTATTTGAACGTATTATCAATAACAGACTTCACAATTTTCTGGAAACCTAACACATTCTTGTGAAGACCCACGGTACGGGTTTAGAAGACACAGAACTACAGATGATGCTGTTCATGACTTTACAGATTTTTTGGTTAGAGAACTTGACCGGGGAAAGAAATGTATCTCTATATTCATCGATCTTGTCAAAGCGTTCGACACAGTGACTGTTCCAAGCCTCATAGAGAAGCTAAACAAAATTGGCATTAGAGGAACCCAGTTGAGTTTATTTACAGACTACCTAACAAATAGTACACAGCGTGTCAGTCTTGGAGACTACCTGAGCGATGAACTCCCTATTACATATGGTATCCCTCAAAGCAGCATTGTTGGCCCAACCCTCTTTCTGTGCTATATAAACGAGCTCAGTCAACTCCAAATACCTCACTGTAACAATTGCATATACAGATGACACAACTCTTACCTTCAGTGGGGACTCCTGGGAAGAATTGTTTATGTTTGCCCAAAAGTGTCTTAATATTGTGAATCATTGGCTAGCAGCAAATTCCCTAACGCTGAATGCTGATAAAATGAAATATATAGCTTACTCTGAAAGGGTTGTAACCCTAACTAGCCGTGAACAGGTTCACGACAATGAAATGGGAATCTTCCGATCCACAAAATTTATTAAAGAAGTAAAGTTTAATGAAAGGCCCTAAATGGGCCGAGAAACTGAATTACAGAAATAGATACACGAAGGCTGTAGATTTATAAATTATCACACATCAGCTTATTAACAGCTCCGACTGTTGTGGCGGTCGAGCTGGGAGTGACCGTGGTACGAAAACAAAATGAGAAAGTGAAGGAAGATGCAACAATTCAAATTTAAAATTTAAATATATATAAAATAAAAAATGATAGGATACAAGAGGAGAGAGGCGATACAAAAAGGTGAGATGACGGTGAAAGGAGGTCGCACTGTCACAACTCTATTCGTGACACAGCCCTTTTCTCTTGTTTAGATCATGATATATACGCCCACAAATGCTCTTTCACCCCGCTAGTATTTGTTGTAACCAATCGAGTGGACTGAGTAACAGGGTAATCAGATAACACAGGCATACTCGAGAATATACTAGTATATTAATAATATTGATAATGCTAGTATATTAATGGATTAATAATGACAAAAATTAAAAACAAAAGTGGAAAATGTTGTGATTACGTCTTATTTATATAAACTTACTACCAGTAAATGTCTGAAATTCACGTTGTGGAAACAGTCCTAAGTTTAATTACCATAAATTACAACGGTGAAACGAATAACAGCACTGACGTTGTAATTACGATTGTTCGGATTAAATCGCGGCGGGGTCTAGCGTAGTCTTTAACAAAGCTTTGTTAAGTGTTGTCGCAACATGGATAAAGAATATGCATTGATTAAGTTTTCTAAAAGACAATATTTCTTTAACTATCTTATTAATAATTAATAACATACTAGCGGATTAATTACACAACAATTTTTTCAATGAAATGAATATTACAATTCATAGAGCAGCACGTTTAGTTTTTTTAATACAATATCAAGAGACGGGACGAACAAGTCGTGCACCTGATGGTAAGCTACACGCCTGTCCATAACAGTTGCAGTACCACTCAGAGATTTAAATCGCAAAGATCTGAGGGGCACCGCCACTGCCCCGTCACTCTGAGACATAAGTTGACAAGTCCCATGTGCCTGTAATTTCACCAACACCTTTACCGTTCAAAACCGGAACACAGTAATGCTGACATGCTTGACGGCAGAAATAAGTAATGTGGCAGTACTTCCCTGGACGAACTCTTTCAAAAGTGCTCTACTGCTCCTAAAGCAGCCGCTAGCCTAGACGCTGAGATGAACCTCTAGATAGTACTGTTTTATCCTAAAGGCCCATTAAGATGGAGAGAGTTTCTCGCACGCTTCGTGACGAAAACTCGTAGGCGATTATCGTAAGCAATAATCGCCATAAGATTATCGTATCATAATGTTTACATTCAGGCAAGAACTAAAATCTCGCCTACGATTATGTCATACGAGATTCGCAAGCAACTTAATCGCCTCCTCGACTGTTTACACGGAGAAAATATGTAGTGAGGATATTCTTGCTTACGAGTTTTCGACTTGTCTAAACCTAAACACGATCTCGTATGACATTTTTTCAAGTTCATACGATTATCGTACAAATCGGTTCGAACGGTTTTGAGTGCGAGAATTGCCATTCGAGTTCAGTGATTACTGCGGTACCTATTGACTATGGATATATCAAAATGTCTCAATCATCTCAATTCATCATCATTCAAATTTGAAACTGCTGATAATATTAAGTTCATTGCACTGTATAGAAATATATTTTTTATAAAATTTGTTTGTCATTTTTTTTAATTATATAACTAATGACACAAACAAAAACTGACCATTATGATAAATTTATACAGCGAGTGAGTGCGTGATTGAGTGAGTGCGTGCGTGCGTGCGTGAGTGAGTAAGTGAGTGAGTGAGTGAGTGAGTGAGTGAGTGAGTGAGTGAGTAGGGAGTGAGTGGGGAGTTAGTGGGGAGTGAGTGGGGAGTGAGTGAGGAGTACTTATTGAAAACTGCATTTACTTGAAAAGTCGTGTTCGCCATCTTGGATTTAGAAATAAATGCTATATTCGTAATTTCTATTAATTCGTAATAGTTAATTCGTAAATTCGTAATAAACACTCCTCACTAACTCCCCACTCACTCCCCACTCGCTCACTCACTCACTCACTCACTCCCCACTCACTCCCCATTATTTGAAAATATTTTTTTCGCTCTCGTTCCATTAATTATTGTCCTATAAAAGCAGTGATAATCAAAACACCCTCGCGTACTGCACGCATGGTAGAAACGGGTGGCACAAAAACCCGAAATATGATTTTTGCTTTCAAGTTCTGTTTACACGGAGACGATCAACATGCAAAGGCGAGGCGATTATCGCTAACGTGGAAGGGCGATAATCGCGAATGTTTAGACGTGGAAAGTTTTTTTATATTCTTTCGATAATCACATCTTCGAGACTAGAAACTCTCTCCATCTAAATGGGCCTTAACTCTAAAAGATTGAAAGGAGTAAAACACTTTTGTCGTGAGATTACTTTGTGACAGTTTTATATAATAAGTATACATTGACAGGCAAAAGGTCGAAGAAAAATGTTATGTATATTTCAAATTATAACTAATTTCTAAATTAGCAGATTCGAATTTGGTTGAACAAGCGATTTTTTATAACTTTGCGAATTTACAAACTTTTTAACAATTTCTATATTGTCGCTTAGTAACTTTTTTCTTACAACCGTTGTTATAATTCTACTAACTAATGATTACAAGATTCGTTAAACTTAATTGCCTTAACTGGCTCCACTCTTATTATGAAGACACTTTGAGTCTCTATGTTTGTTCATCTCACCATGAGCGCTACCAACTTCCGGACTCAGTATTCGAGCCTTTAAAGACATCGTTATGATTAGGAAATGAAACTATTTTTCCGGATTAAAATCGTGTATATTTGTTTTTTCAAACAAATCAACGTTTTGGGCCCTTTACAGGTCCCATGGTCACGGTCACCGTGAAAAAACAAATATACATAGGAAAAATAGTTTTATTTCTCATCTCTAGTCATGTCTTCTGCTGTTTTTAACACCTTTTAATCTACGTCGTCTAAAAAGAAATGTGTACAAAAAAAAGCAATGCCTGTGCATGCGCAAATAAAAAACAACCCTATCTTACGTACAACAATCACCTCCACGGGCGTATTTTTATCCACGGATCCATAGAAGTGAACTCCAAAGCAGAGACATTTAAAACTCAAAAATTTAACTTTAAAACCAAGAATAGACATGTCAAGAAGAAGGGTCAAATATGACCCAGTCCCGGCTCAAAAGAAACCTATTTCAGAATTTAACTTATATTACTGTATAGTTCTTGTTTTCTATATCAGTGGCTAACATGCCAATATTGCCTTTTATTTTTGCTCAGGCGCACAGAGTCAGGCAATGTATGTTCATGTAAAAACTAAAGCCTTTAACAGTTTTTGTTCTCCATTCTCCAAAAACTATTTTATTTTTTATAATTATTAATACAAAGATCGAACAGTAGAAAAAAATCCTTCGATCCGGTCGGATTCGAACCGACGTCTTCTTGCATACCGTGCCAGACGCTATACCAACTAAGCCACGGAACGAACCAACGGACCTCACGAATTTCTCTATGTGCTTGCGTCGTGTCTTTGTACTTGGTATTTCAACGACTTTTTAGTCGTAGGTTCGAATCCGACCTGATCGAAGGAATTTTTTCTGAGTGTTCGATCTTTGTATTAATAATTATAACAAACTAGTGGAGTAATTTCACAAAAGTTTCTTGTGCGCCGGAACTGGATTAATTGTTTATGGGCTCTGACCCTTCTCCTTTAGCCTTGTGTTTTTGATAGAGAACGCGTTAAAGCCACAAAACTGAAATGCATTAATTCAAAAACACATATCTAACGACCAACACAATGTGAACACGTGTGCTCGGCGAGTTTTGAAAAGGTAGTAAAGGTTGAAAGGTACTCATAGTACCTACTGGGCATTCTTTATTCATTTATAATATTAAGTGACGAGACGAACAAGTCGTGCGCCTGATGGTAAGGTACACGCCTGTCAATAACAGTTGCAGTGCCATTCAGAGCTTTAAACCGCAAAAATCTGAGGGGCACTGCCAATGCGCCAGTCAACCCGGGACATAAGTTATTACGTCCCATGTGCCTGTAATTTTACCAGCACCCTTACCCTTAAAAAGTGGAACATAGTAATGCTGACATTACTACTTGGCGGCAGAAATGGGTAAGATGGCAGTACTACCCTAAGTTGTTTATTAACAATATTACAATACAATACAATATGCTTTATTTCTCTCAATAAGGTATAGTTACAGTGTATGAATACCTTAAAAATACAATTATTAATTACTAAAAAATAAAAAATTAAAATAACAATAACAAGTGTCTTAGTGAGAGCCGGAGTCTGCACTAGGTTGGAAACCTGTGTTACAAATCACCAGTCTCACTCCCTCTTAGTGTAATAGAAAACGTGACAGAAACTTAATATAAAAACATATAATAAATAAGTTACAAAATAAAGCATAGGCTATCTAGTGCAAAAATATATGTGTGTGAATGTGTGTGTCTGTGTGTGTGTTTGAATGCTATTTTGTTTAACTTGTTATATAAATATCCTCCCAGAAAATAATAACTACGTTGAGCTAAACTAGTGTAGACACTAACTGCGGAACAAACAGTATGTTTACGACGTACGGTGTACAGTTTATTCGGGTCGTAGGGGATATGAGTGTGCGTGATCAAAGCTAAGAACTGCCTCAGGGGCCGAACGGTTACCATACCGGACTGCCACGCAGAGGTCCCCGGGTTCGAATCCCGGGTCGGGAGAAATTTTTGTATGAATTTTTGTATGAGCTCTCATGAGTTTGGGTGTAATTTGAGGTTGTCTATGTGTGTTTCCATGTCACGCGCGACACAGGGTTTCCCTAGCGCGGAGCTATGTTGAATATGTGCGTTATTATTATTTAAGAACAAAAAGCTGTCGTACTGAGAGGACTTCACAGGTTTCATCAAGGTCAGAGGTCGGGTATCTGTAGGGGAGACACCGACCCACCTTGATATCGCACGTTGAGTACGTTCCAGCTTAAATAGATGCGACTTGGCGGAGCCACCCCATGCAGAGATACACAAGTCTAAAAACTTTCACACCTGCTACGTGGCGAAGACGTTTAAAATTGAAAATCAATTTGCGTGATCTCAGGGTCAGACCGTCAATATGATAACGAAAGACGGACAGGAGCAGGAATGATGTGAAAAAGATGGACACGAATGTGCAGTTATAGAGAATTCAGAGGAGGATGATTGACGACGACTTGTGAGTGAAAACGTGAGACACATAGTTTTTCCCACTTTGAGGGTGAGGAAGTTGTGAGAAAGCCATTTGGAAACAAGATTGAAATCCATTTGCGTAAAGTCTAAGACGGATTCCCAGGAACCACCATCGTCGTCGGCATACGTGTAGATGGAACTGTTGTTTAGATGCATATTACAGAGGTCGTTGATATAGGCTAAGAATAGTGTGGGGCCGATAATGCTTCCCTGGGGCACGCCGAACGTGATCGGTAGTTCAGTGCTGGTCCGACTGCATGAACTCTTCCACTAGGAGCTCCACTGCTACGAAAATTAACATCAATTAGAAATAACATCAATTATCCGGTTTCAAATTTATTGACGTTATTGTCTAGCATATTAATTATCGAATACATTATCACGCAAATCATTGTGTTCTAAGTTTTCGTGGAAAAACTCGTTAGAAACTATACGTTGCAGTGCTGACTAAAGCATATAATTTTCTTTAGGGGGCCACAGACTGAATGGCGTCGGTGCGGTCACGGCCACACACAGTTGGCCCGAGGCCCAGTACGACTCTATTATTCACTAGATTGAAATTCAAATATTATACAGAAAGTATTCAATCTGGAATCTATAGAGGATATTAATCCTTAAAGGAGGATAGAAAATTATTGAAAGGAATGAAGATAAAAAAATATACACAACCAAGTGCGTGAATTAAGTTAGACGAGGTATGATAAAAAAAAAACTGGTGATATATATGCACATGGGACTTATCAACTTATGTTGTGGTGCCGGGCGCAGTGGCAGTGCCCAAAAGATCTTCATATTCAAATTCGTTTATTGCAATTCACATGGTGTAGCACAGGTTAATAAGCTTAAGATTATAGTTGGTACATACATACACATGAAACTAATTATATAGGAACATTTCAAAACTTAAATAAATAATCAATTGACATAGATATTGCAACGTTATTTCTATAATTATTATTATACGTATATATTGTATGTACATTTATGTCTTATTATAATTTAAATTAGAAGTAGCGATCAGCAAAAAATTCAGACAAATTATTTTTTTTTTTATTGAGGAAATCCTTCTATTGTTTTTCGAAGACCATATTTTTATCTAAATCTTTAAAATAATTAGGGATATGATTATATGTTTTTATTAACATGGGATGAGGGGATGCAAATAATAATAATAGGGCATGAAAATAGTCTTAAGCCAGAGTAAGGAAGTTTAAATTTATTATGATAACGGTTATTACGTTTTATTAATTTTACTGGAGAGTAGGTCTGTCTGTTTTTTGACTAACTTACAGGCTTCAAAAATATATAAACACGTTAGAGTGAGTATGTTAAGTTTTGCGAAATAGGGTTTGCAGGAGTCTGTTTGGTCTATATGGGTTAGTACTCTTACACATCTTTACGATTTAAAGCTCTGAGTGGCACTGTAAGGGCTCGTTCAGAGTGCTGGCGCGGGCGCGGCGGCGGGTCTTGGCGTCTTACCTTTCACATTGCCGAAGCGGGTAGATCCACATGTCGAAATCGTAAACAGACCCCAAACGCTAAACCAAGTAGTGTAAATGGTACCGGCAGTCCGACCCATTAGATCTGTGAACGTAAAGAGCGTCTACTTTTTTTTATATAGCATTAAGTGATGGGACGACCAATGTCGCGCTCCAGATGGTAAGCTACACGCCTGTCCGTAACAGTTGCAGTGCCACTCGGAGCTTTAAATCGCAAAGATCTGAGGCGCACTACCACTGCGCCCGTCACCCTGAGACAAGGTGACAAGTCCCTTGTACCTGTAATTTCACCAGCACCCTTACCCTTCAAAACCGGAACGCAGTAATGCTGGCATTACTGCTTGGCGGCAGAAATAGGTAAGGTGGCAGTATTTCCCTAGACGAACTCTTTCACAAGGAGCTCTACTAACGTGGCAAACAATTTACTTTGCTCGTTTTTAATTAGTTAAAAATAGACCTTCATTTGTCCAATAGTGTTTTTTTATGAAGCCGGAATGGTCAGGTACAATTCATAACAAAAAAATATTACAATTTAAAAAATTTAGGTGTTTAGTCAAATTTTGCTTCTTTTGCGCATTAAAAGCAATAAAGTAAACATTCTAGTGTGTGCACCGCCATTTTGAATAAGGCCTGTTACGGACAGGCGTGTCGCCTACCACCAGGTCCACGAATTGTCCATCTCGTTACTCGGATCTATCGGATAGTCTAACTTAAATTACGTTATATATTTTTAATCGACTTCAAAAAAGGAGTCTTTATTTATTTATTTATTTATTTATTTAAACATTAATTAACATTAGACGTTCTCTACCATAGGAAATGAAACTATTTTTCCGGATTTAAATCGCATATGTATTTTCAAACAAACCAACGTTTCGGGCCCTTTACAGGTCCCATGGTCACGGTTGACTGTGGTGGTACAGTACCACCTCAGCCATGGTAATAGTTATCCATATCATTTAAATCCGGAAAAATAGTTTCATTTCCTATGTGTAACAATCGTGAAAACCTAAGAACTCGACATTCTGTACCAGTCAAGCGGAGAGCTGAGTTCGGAATAAATAACAGGGGTGCATAACAAAAATATATAATACGTGACTATATCCATATAATATATAAGATATAAACACGCGATTATTTTTTTTGTGAACCGATTATGACGGTTCTTCTTTTTGTTGGATTGGTCCTATTTAAATTTGAAGAAAATAAGATATAATTCCTAAGAGATAATTCCTCTCTTTTTGCTTTGAGGGTCAAAAACCAAATACTAAACTAAACATAAAGACGTAACAAAATAACCTTTGAGCACAAATTAAATTTAAACTCAAAAGTTTAAATATTATAGTCGGAAACGTTACGAGGCTTGTTTACATATTTACATGTCAACATGTTACTTCATTCCAAATTAAGTGGCACGATCAAAGGTGTCATACGATAAAATTGATTGCTTTGACAACATCTGATTATATACAACTTGATTTACATGCATACCGTGAGCTCAATATGATACAGAAGGAATATTTCATTGGCTGCGCTAACTGCGTACGTAGCGTAGGCGGTATTACGAAGATTTAAAGCACACTTTGCTATGTATATTTATCATCATCCATCAACCAACCAATTACAGCGCTGTCTATTGGAGTTGCGAAGCAGAGACCGTGCTTCAAACCTTTTCCGTTATCTTCTTTGGAGAATTCGTTGACTGTAGTCTGTTATTTACATTGACTTACAATTATATGGACGTCGGGTCCGCGCTAAAAAGTGTCCGAACTTATAGGGCTTTAAAATCGTATACAGAGCGTCATTCACGCTTTAGTCTTCGTTTGTTCGACTGACAGCGAAGCAAGCAAAACTAGACAGTACTGCGATGACATTACAATTTAAATTCAACGTTTTAGCTTTTTCATATTCCTTTACATGTTACTACGTTTAAATAGGTTGACTTGGGACATTTTTTTCGTGGTTTTTGTATTAGACCCGTCGTTCATTTATTTGTAAGTCAATGATTGTAGTCTGTTATTTATAAAAAATGTTTTTTCTCAAACATGCTCGGAATTGTTTGCATTACTTTCAAAAAACGAACACGGAAAGTTTGTCATTAATGGATCGCGCGACTTCTTCCCGGCCAAAGCCTGCAAAGTAAGTATAAAAATCCATTACTGTCCTCTCTCTAAACTTTTAAATCTACCTACTAATAATGAACCTACTAATTATGATGTTGAGTGTGTGCGTTATTATTATTATGAACTAGGGTAAAACCGGGATAAATGTCCCACTTTTTGAAAAGGCCTCCTAGTTTAGAAATTATTAGTCTACCACGAATAATTCCTTTGGATATAACTAGTTTAATCTTTTACATTACATTAATACTTGATTTTATTGATCTAACATTTACTGATTTTGAAGAAATTTGCAATTTGCAAACCTATTTTTTTGAGGATATGGATAGACGCCACACAATGGAAATACTAAGAAGGATAGATGTCCTTTAGGATAAAACAGTAAAATTCATAATAAAATGTTTTATTTGTAATCTTTAACATATTGTATATATATACATATATATACATACTACATCTATACGTATTTAAAGTTACTACCTACTTGACTTCGTATTTTTGTAGCTATCAAAACATTCTATACAAAAATGTTCGGTGTTTGAACTGTGAATAATTTGTCTTTTTGGTACTTTTATTTACTTTTAGACTATTATCATTTACATGTCTTTTTCACTAAAATAATGTATTTTTTTATTTTCTATTCCTAATTTTCTTGTTTTGTCCTTTGCTCCTAACCTATACCACGAAAAATCGAGGCGACTATCCTATTCGATATGGATAGATGCCCTTTTATTATGTAAATAAGCTATACCTATACAAAATAGCTATTATTGACACCTAGATGCGCAGTTAATGAACCAGTGTATAGTTATAATAAAATAATACGGAATTTATTATATATTAAATTTAAATTTTGAACCGTTTATCGCGTTCGTCGCAAACGCATGCACAAGCACATCTATTCCACACGAAGCCCTGCAGGAACTTTGATGAGTGGTGTCTATACTTCTTATTTAAACTAATTATTCTTTGTTGCGATTTGGGGAAGTTAGGTTTTTTGAAAACGAAGCACCTATCCCACTGCGGCATCTATCCCGGTTTTACCCTATATAAACAGACAAATTAAAAACTCATACAGCCAACACCCCATTGTTCGTAATTGCGAGAATTAAGAATACCTGTACCGCTTACTTAAAAAAAAGAAAATGGCGGTAACGGTTTTGGTATTCTTTTGCTTTTCCGTCTTTTTTGTATTTTGGTCTCTCTCTCTAACTCTACGACAGTGTTCAAGGTTCTACAACTTCGCCACTTCTAAATGCGAGTCATCCATAAGCCTCTTGTCACGCATCCAAGATGGCCAGTTTTTGTTTAATGACTCTTATCTTATGGTACTCATTATAAGTTTCATTTCATCTTGCACTTAAGTAGGTAGTAAGTCACACTTACTAGGTATTATTAAAAAGACATATAAGATTCGCCTTAGTGTCCCTATCTCCCTAAATGTTATTACACCATATTTAGAACAGAATAGAATAGAAACCATTTACTGCTAATATTAAAAAGGCACATACAGAAGACTACTATAAATGAAAATCAGAACAGCGTAACAACATTTTAACAACAAGTTACATAATAATATACTGACATGTGTGTGGCTGTGGCGTATGCAAAAGGGTCCCATTCAGCTAAAGTCACAACCAAGACTAGGCTGTGACGTTGATTTTCGGCCCTAGCCGAATGAAAGAGATATATTTAAAGTTAGAGTCCCTTGAAATTGGGTATATTATGAAGCATTTTACATTTGTATAATTAAATACGTAACGCCGTTACATGACGTTGCGCGCGCAGCATGTATTAAGATTATCATTTCCTAAGTTTAAAAACTACATTAAAACTATTTTGATTGAAAAGTCATATTACAAAATTGAAGACTACGTGTTAGATAAAGATGTATAGAAAGACGACACGGCTCTAGAATCCACACAAATTTGATTCAAAGTGTATTCCATAGCATTTAAGTTTATTTGAAAAGAGCAATCCCTAGAGTTTCTTGCTCGTTCTTCTCAGGGAAATCAGCATAGTGAATGGGCACTAGCTTAATGTAATGTAAATGTGACTTTTCAAGTGTAAATTTATTTTACCTATGGAATAAATGATCTTTGACTTTGACTTTGCAGTGATAAGGCCACCTTTCCTCTTCGTTTTTGTTCGCGGATTTTTAACCGATAGTTGTGTTTGAACCGATCTGGAAGCAAGACGTCACTCTTGCGCTGTTAATCTTGTATTAATTCTATTACCACATTGTGGTAAAAAATATTACCACAAATGAACCGGACTAGTTAGATTTTTAATTACAGATAACAAACTGGCAGCTGCTAATGTCACTTTGAAAAATAATGTTGCTACGTTTATGAGGTAGTTAGTTATCAATGAACTCATTGAACTAGAATCCATCAAAATAAAACGTTAAAGATTTTAATCTGATAAACAAACAATATTTCATTTACATGTACTCTATATATAACATTTTTATATTTTTTTTTACGATACCAAATGACGGAACGAAGAAGTCTTAACCTGGTGCTAAACGATACACCTGTCTATAGAAGTTGCATTGCCACTTAGAGTTTTAAATCGCAAAGATCTCTGGAGCACTGCCCACTGCGCCGGCCACCCTAAGACCGTTTACGCACTACGTCTGATTTCTATCTGTTCCGAATCCGTGAAATGACGGTCCGAAATGTCACAGGGATCTTTTTATCTCTAGGTTTAAAAGCGATTTTCGTATTTTCTCGGATGCGAATCTGACTTTAATCGTATATCTATATATAAAATGATCCCTGTGACATTTCGAACGGTCAATTCTCAGATTCGGAACTAATAGAACGCAAACGGTCTTACCCTTTAAGACCAGAACGCAGTAATGCTTATATAAGCGGCAGAAATATGTATGGTAATAGTACTAAAGTACTTACCTAACTGGATGGTAAATATGATAATTAAGTCGATTAGCAGGTTTGTTAGTGTTTTGACTTTTGCGGCAAATTTTTGAAGAGCCTCCTCTTGACTTTTCGACAATTTAGAGCTTTCAGGAAATGATGTTTCATGTGGTGTACAATACGTTGTGTTGTTGTTTTCTAATCTATATAGACAATAACGATTTCAACAGACGAACGGTGGGGTTGGCAATGAATACGTATCCCAAAAGCATCGTACCCGAACCTTTTAAGAAAATTGTTTTTGCTGGGTTTGCGTGATCTCTTACCCATTTTAAAATCGATTGTATTAGGTTGTATTTCTTTTGATATTTTCGCGTTGCACACTATCGGAATGGCAACGTTACTTTTTTATCTAAACTTTAGTGCTCTGCACTTGTGCAATATATGCTGTCCCTGGAAACCCTTGACATGAACGTTTAATTAACTATCGATTGACTGTACCTTGGAGGGTCGTACTTCCGCAGGGAAAGTGCACTTAGCAACATGGGGGGACGCAATTTTAAATAGGTAGCGGTAGCCCCCTTGGCGCCAGGTTTCTTGTCAAAGCAATTGCATACATTTTACTGTTTTATGGACAGCTTAATGTGTGGTGAATAAAATTATACTGCGTGCTATGTATTTATTTTGTTTTTTTTTTATTAGAAATAAGTAGTTATTATTATTTTTTAAATAAAATTGACATCACATATTCAGTTGTTAGGGTGCAGCTAAAATCTTAAAATTTGGATACAAGCTAAGTAATAAATAAAAATATAAATTACACATTATACAAAAATATTACGATATCTCTGTACTACCGTGGGTGAAATTACAGACACATGGGACTTGTCAACAGGGACGTCTCAAGGTGACGGGCGCAGTGGCAGTGCCCCTCAGATCTTTGCGATTTAGCGCTCTGAGTGGCACTGCAACTGTTATGGACAGGCGTGTAGCTTACCATCAGGCGCACGACTTGTTCGTCCCGTTACTTGATATTATAAAAAAAAGCGTACTAGATGCCGCGTTTCATAAACACGATGTGTTACATTGATGTGCGGTGAAGATACAACACTTATATATCATATATTAATAAGCAACAGTGTGTTCTAACTACACAATGACAGAGTAGGGATAATATAAATAAAATATTTACTATGGTCTCCATATATAAATTTTAAAAATATAACAAAAGACTAGGCTGCACAGTGTAAAGATCTTTGCCTTTCCGCAAGGAAAAGTATATAACATAACACAAATGATTTCAACATCTCGACTGTATTTTATTTTCTTTAATAAATTTGTTTTTCGTTTTAGTAGTATAATAATTATAAATGAAATGTATTGTACAACTAATAACGACTTTGCCAGGGACTTTTCGTTAATTGCCCAATTATGGATAAATATCACTCAATATTATCTGCCTGCCTAGCAAATTCCCAATAGGTATAGACTGTCACGTCTGTTCACGGTACTACGGTACTGATACTCTTTGACAAAATTTAACACTAAAAGAAAACTGTCTATCGATAGTGTTCAGTTTGGGACATACTAGTTGTTGTGAATGTTCTTGTCCATAGATTGAAGACGTTGCAAAAATATAATTAGTTACATACTGCAACCTTAGAATAATAACGCATAGAAACCTAGCCCGCACACGTTAAGTGAGGCAAATTGAAGCGCTCCCAAAGGGCCTACACGAGCGGGCGGGCCTTCAGTGCTCAAGGTCAACTTGCACCGCGAACAGCTCCAGAATTTTAGCTAAAAATGACGAAATGTGCGGTAAATGAGTGTAAAAATACGTCAGACAAACATAAAACAGATACTAACATCACATTCCACAAGGAAGTAACGCGTTTCAACTTGTATTTTTATATAAATATTCACTAAAACCGAAAATTAACCTACTACTAAAACTAGCCTACATGAATTTGATTTTTGCATCACTTGTGACAGTTCGTTTGATATGAAACTATCATTCTATGCGTTATTATTCTAAGACTGCAAATGTACTGCATGGGTAGATGTATCGCTTACCACCAACAGCATAACTTGATTGTATCGTCAGTAAATAAACAACTATTATTTGTTACAGGAAATGCGTGGAGAAGGAGCCGTGCGAGGCAGATTGCGTGGCGATCGGTAGCCGGCTGCGGGGCGCGATGGGGACTCGCCCTCCAGCACGTTTCTGGCCGCAGCTATGGGCTACCGTCGTCAGGAACCTGCTACTCAAGAAACGGGACACCAGAAAAACTCTTGCCGTAAGTACTTTTTACCACCCAGGCTCTAAATAACTTCTTGGTGGTCGTTATCTTCATTGCTGAAGATAACGACTACTCAGGGCAGTTGTTATAGGGAGGTCAATGAGGCCGTCACTTGGTCGCTCCATCGGCTAGGTGATCGACCACGGAATCTCTCTCCACCTTACCCACCACAACTACTTTTATTTACTTATTTTTATTTTATTTATACATTTTAGGAAAATTCACGGACAAATAATACAATTATAGTAAACTTAAATATGAGTAATCCAATGCCATTTACGAATTTCCAGCTACTTGAAACAATATACAGTGCTTAGCAAGCCAAAAAGAGATTACAGGAGAATACAAAGAACGCAGCCAAAAAATAAAAAAATAAAAAATAAAAATTACTATTAATATACAATTAAACCTTAGAGGATGGTAAAAGAAAAATAATCTAAGAATTAAACGAACAAACCAGTGTATTCAGTTTGTCAAGGATATCTGGCTGTCGGCGAGCAGTGTGACCAAAATACTGTAGGATTCCCTGGTAACATATTGTGGAAAGTCGATCTGCGATGTTAAGCTGCCCAATTATGGATTGGTTTGTCCTTCTAGGGTACTTGCGTTCATTTTTGTTACTTAAAATGTATGCCAATTTATTGAAAACAAACACTTAATGTAGACATTCAAAAGACCCGCATACATCTACATACAGTCTTATCGACAACCAAATCTAAGTATATCAGCTTATTTGAAGCTACAAAAGAAGTCATATTTCTTGAAGAAATAAACAAGGAAGAGTTGCTATCACGATTCATACAAATAATCAATCTGCTGTAGCATCTGCTCGAAATGTGGTGCATCAGCACTAAATAAAACACGTTTGCGATTTTATTAAAGAATCATAACAAAATGCTATAAAACTTAAGTGTCTAGATAACAACGAAGTTATTTATGTTTTAAAGAAACCAATGGGGAAGCATTAGTTTTGCCGTAAAGGCATGGGCGCGTTCTAAGTTTAGCTAGTTTGAAAGTGGAAGGAAAGCCTTAATAATTAGGAAGGAGTGTTAGAATGTTTGCACATTAATAATAATAATAATTTATTTACTTCAGACAACATTTAAGGTCCATTTTAATGTTAGTAGACCTTATCCTAGATTAATACTTAATAACTAACAATGAAATTGGCCTCTGTGCGAGTGTATACATCATCGGGCAATCAGGTCTATCAGCTATCGCTTTCAGGAAGCCGTTACAGCTCCCGCGCATTCTGTTCAACAGCGAGGCAGTTTTCTTTCGCCAGACAGCACCAAAGCCGTCCACGCGCGCATCTGCGAACATGCCCGAAGCGCTGCAAAAGCGCGGGAGCTGCAACAGTGCCCTGAATGCATTATTAAATTGGACTCGCAGAGCATTGTACGATTTTTGGGTATATTTGAACCACAAACTTGCCGTGTACAGTGATGTACAAAATGCCTTAAACAATGTTATCTTCACTGTATCCGTACATCTAGCCCGAACTGACAATGCCCTGCGCTCCCTTTCCATATCCGCATCATCCCTAAGATCCTCGGTCACCAAATGCCCAAGATATTTAAATTGAAAGAAGAAAGAAAGAAAGAAAAATAATTTATTTTGCAACATTTTACAATAAATAATACAAAACAAACACAATCATACATTATATGTTACCATAACGGTCACCACTCAGCTTTTTGTAATGAGACGTTGAAGAACGCCTCATTACGCTGGTTTTCAGTAGCGCCATAAATGGACAAAAAGAAAGAAAAGAAAGATGGCGCCTCGTCCAAGCAGGCGGTAAGATAAAAATAAAACAAAAAAGAAGTATAAAGATTAGGTATAAAACTTAATTACAAATATAAATCAAAACTTAAAATATTAAACAAAACCATAAACGAATCCTAACATAGATACATAATAATACATACATACATACATACATACATACATACATACATAGATACTCTTTTAAGAGTAACACCGCAATACAATACATATCGGTAATAATACAACGAAATGACGGTCCGAAATGTCACAGGCATCTTTTTATCTCTAGGTATACAAGCGATATCCGTATTTTCTCGGATTCTAACCGGACTTAGTGCACAAGCGACATACGAAGTGGGTCCGTGTTTTCTAGAATCGCAACACGAATCGCATCCAGTGCGAGTTAAATTTTTTACGTAGTGACCGGTGTAACATTAAGAGGTTTCAAATTTAGAGTCATTCTAACTAGAATCGTAGAATTCTTACAACTTAATCGAAATATAAATAATACATTTGTTTATTGATGGAGCCGGAACTCAATCAATATATAGGTATGTACTTCGTAATATCTTGATACTTCTTAAAAACGTGGCACCAATATAATAAGCTGAAGATGGCCTTATCGAAAAGTTTCCTAAAAAACGTGCAATCTGGTGTACTGAATTTTCTACGCAGCTAAATCACAAAAAATCTGGGATGCCATATAAGTCTTAAACTGGATTACTGCCAAGGCCAAGGCTAAATTCGTTGCGCCTTTTTCTTTCAGCTGTAACTGAAACTTTCGATAGTTAAAATAAATGCATGCGTTGCAAA
>NW_020653575.1:6755830-6769127 GCF_003589595.1 Hyposmocoma kahamanoa | reverse complement strand
GACACTTTTTAGCGCGGACCCGACGTCCATATAATTGTAAGTCAATAGTGGCATGAGTAGTTTTATCTTACGATTCAGTAAAACTATTTCCGGAATTCGAAAAAGTAACTAATTAATATTCGTTTGTGTTAACCACTCTATGTCACTCCTTGTATCTATAGTAGTACACGTAGACATTTGTCTATTCATTTGGAACACCCTATTCCGAGTGTAGTATAAATGGGGCACGGGTGTATGCTATTAAAGAGTGAACAAGACCGAAGAAAATGTACTTTAACCAAAACAGAAACAATAGTGACAAGAGAAGGCACCAAAAACAAGTACATTTAAATATAAAATTAAACTTAAAAAGACTAATTCAAAAAAGATTTGTATCGACTGTTGCGTTTCGCTACACCAACCGTTAGCTAATCAGACTAAAATGAAGAAATAAGATGAAGTAGACACATTTAACTTTCTTGGGTCGTCAATCGACAAGAACCTTAACTGGAAGGAACACATCGAACAGATGTGCATGAACCTAAACAGATTTGTTTACGCTTTACGAAGACTAAGGCAAACTGTCTCGCGAGAAGCTGCGTTGACGGCCTATCACGGCTACGTTACGTCCGTGCTCAGCTACGGTCTTGTACTATGGGGTAACTCAGTAATCTTAGAAAGAGCGTTTAAAGTCCAGAAGAAGTGTATTCGAGCAATTTGCGGTGCCTGGTTCGATGACAGTTGCAAACCGTTGTTTAAAAGGCTGAACATATTACCTTTGCCATGCATGTACATTAGGGATAAATGCGTATTTGTCAACTCTCATCCTCAATATTTTAAAACACGCGGTGCAGTCATTCAAAGGCAAACTAGGGCAAAAATTATGAATCTCTTATACCAACCTCGTTGCCATAAAGTAATTTATAAGAATAACTGCTTCAACATGTGTATAATTATTTACAATAAATTACCAAACGAAATTAAATTGCTACAAGGACATACTTTTGAATTAAAATTGACAAAATGGCTTTTGACACATTGCTTCTATAGTAATAAATAATACTTATAATTTACAAATTCATTACATTAATTAGAAACTATAGAGACTAAAGAAACATTGAATTCCATTAATATGTGCACATCTGCTTGCAGGTTGAATACAATGTACCTAATTTTACTTAAGATCTTTGTAATTACTGTATTCTGGCAAATAAACGTAATAATAAAACGAGTAAATGTGTAAGAAGCAGACGATCGATATCGTGTTTTTTTTCTAGATCAACACGTGTCGATTGACAAAAAATCGATCAAATGTGCAAGCACCTTATCACGACAGTGTTACACCGCATTGTAAATGTAATGACTATAGAGTTACACCGCGTATATTAAATGCCATCATAAAATGTTGGTCAAACTTAACAGAGACGATACGATACGCGTCGATAAGACCAGCTCGTGTACTACTAAACACTTTTATTGCTGTTTCACACAATAAGAGCACAACATTGCTAAACAATAAGAAAAACCTTGTGCGAGATTCTAATGCATAGAAGCACGAAGCAATTTTGAATTTAATTATTTAAATTCTTACCTATATTTCAATATACAGAGATTTTTTACAAGCAAAAGTTTCATACATCATGCACAGATGGAACCACGGCAAAAAGTCGTTAAAAACCAGTGGTAGCTGCGGAGCTCCTTGCAAAAGAGTACATCCAGGGAAGTACTGCCACCTACCTAGTTCTGGGTTCCTGTTTTGAAGGGTAAGGGTGCTACAATTACAGGCACATGGAACTTGTCAACTTATGTCGGTGACGGGCGCAGTGGCGGTGCTCCTCAGACCTTTGCTGTTTAAAGGTTTGAATGGCGCTGCGTCTATTATGGACAGGTGCACGACTTGTTCGTCGCGTCACTGAGTATTATGTAAAAAAAAAACAAAGATCTGCAACAAGCTAAAGAAAGGTCTGCTGGTTCGTTCCGTAGCTCAGTTGGGAGAGCGTCAACTCAATATATAGATCAAATTAATTTTTCTACGTATAATTGTAAGTCAATGTTTCTACGTGATTGATCTTTGTGTTAAGACACTAATAGACACTAATCAGAAACATAAAACAATAAAGTTTCCTCGATAGATAAAAATCACGAAATGACCTCTAATTTTCAAATTTTTTCGATTCATCCTCGAAAAGCTACAGGTTATTAGGACAAAAATTAGATAATTAATTATATTTATGCATGATCGAGAACTGTTACTACGGATTTCTTTTTAATCCGTTTAGTTTTAGAGTTATTCCGCTAAAACGAATTTGGTACTTTTAATGCGCAAAATTCAACATCTCCTGTCGCATATATTTGTCTCACATTTGTGGGCTCAAAACTTTTTTGGCATGTTCCCTCTTAATAGTTTTAACTAACAATTGTAAAAAAATTAATATCATGGTAGTAAAAGATCGTGATATTTAATCAACTTACAAAAATACCTTGTTTTCGTCGTTTTTTTTTTAATTAATTAATGTTTTCATTTCATTTTATTTTATTTCATTTTTATGACTCGTGTACTGTAATATTGGCGAAATAAAATATTATAATATTGAATTTGAATTTGAATTAATAATAATTATAAACAATTCATAGAGTAAAGATAACTATGCAGAAATGCATAAGCATACATTGGAAATGAAACTAGCTCCTCGCTCTATCGCGTATATTTGTTTTTTAATCGACTTCAAAAAAGAGATGGTTCTCAATTCGACTGTTTTTTTTTTGTGTGTACGCAATTACAATTGAACCGATTTTAATGATTCTTTTTTATGAAAGAGGGTACCTCAGTATTGGTCACATTTCTTGAAGAAAAGATTCCACTTGGCAATTACTTATATATAAGTGGACAAGTTAAGCTTGTATCAAAATTTTGTGTAACTAAGTATATGCATAGAATAGATATTATTTATTTTTATTTATTTAAGAGTTTATTGTACAGGAAAAATACAAAAAGTCGCAAACAATACAAGCGAAATTAAAAACAAAAGGCTCTGCTTATTTCTAATAGAAATTTCTTCCTGCAGACCTAAATACAGGACACTATAACTAAAAGATCGGGCATATGTGCACAACAAAACAAGGAAAAAAAATATAAAAACAATATAAAAATATTAAATTGTTATAAATTATATAAATACTTAGATAAATATATGTTTTATAATATAATACCTAAGATATGGGTGGAATAGTAGATTAATAAATGCTCTTTAACTCTCACTTTAAAAATAGCTAACGATTTACTTTCGTGAACAGTAATAGGAAGTGCATTCCAAAGTCTGACCGCATGAACAGTGAAGGAGTGAGAATAGAAACCGGAATTGAAGCATGGAAAAGATAACTGGGACCTAACAAGAGAGCGACAGCGTTTATCCCGCGTACCCGGGAGACACAGGGTTATGTAAAATATTGTAAAGAATGGAGACAATATGCAAACTCCTTCTTCAGTAGCATCCAAATAGCAGGAATCAGCATAGTCTGAGAGGGGCAAAATAAGTGTTTGGACTAAACAAATCTTGGTTTTTAAAGGTAAAACGTTTTGGAGGCGCTTAAGTGAGTGCAAGGAGAAATGGACTTTACGACTGACTTCATTAATATGTGGAGTCCAAACCAAATTACAATCTAAAAGCAAGCCAAGATTAGTTGCCGTAGAAGCATAAGTAATAGGCGTGGAATTATACGCTGTAGGTGGGACAGAATCTAGATGCAATATGCCACGCATATACCCACTTCCCACAATCATAGCCTGTGACTTTTTGGGATTCACCACCAAACCAAAACACTCAACCCAATGAGCGATGCTTCGTAAATCAGCATTAACCGCTTCAACGGCTGTAACGACATCACACTTTAAACTGCGGTATAGCTGCAAATCGTCAGCATAGAGATGAAAGTTTGAAGACAGCACAAAAGTGACAGAGTTGGTGAAAACAGAGAAAAGGAGAGGGGAAAGAACACCACCCTGAGGAACGCCAGCAACTAAGTCACACCAATCAGAGGAAGCCTCGTCAGAGCGAATACTCTGCGAGCGGCCTCTGAGGTAGGAGTCGAACCAAGCTATAACCGAAGGAGAAATATTAAAAGAGCTAAGAGAAGCAAGCAATACGTCAAAGTCCACAGAGTTGAAAGCACTGCTGAAGTCCAGAAGTATAAGCAAAGTGAGAAGACCATTGTCCATTGCGAGGCGCATATCATCTGTTACCTTCAACAGTGCAGTCACAGTGCTATGGCTAGAACGAAAACCTGACTGAAACGGGGAAAGCAACTTATTAGAAGAAAGATACAACATTAACTGCTTGTTGACAATGTTTTCGAGGACTTTAGATAGAAATGGGAGAATGGAGATGGGACGGAATTCAGAAAGGCAAGTAGGGTTAGACGTTTTGGGTTAAGGTATAACATGGGCGAGTTTCAATATCAATATCAATAACTACGCAGTCCAACACAGGAGTCCAGTCAACCGCACCTCTAAATCAATGGCCTTGACATTTCGGAGAATACGAAATTTCGACTTACACTTAGGAAAACGAATTTTATACGAGAGAAAGACAAGATAATGATAGGAACATACAGAAGAGAACTGTCCATGGGAAGCACAATGCTCAGGGGACGAGACTATCATAAGATCAAGAAGAGATGGAATGCAGTTAAGAAAATGATGAGTAGCAGACAAAGGTAAAATATGCAAGTTGACAGAAGAAATTAGAGAAAGTAATTTATGGGCACGAGTGTCATTTTTTAGCAACCACGTGTTAAAGTCACCCATTAAAATAGTGTGATCAAAGGAAGGAGAATAAGCAAGAAATTATCGAATCAGGTTTAAATTAACAAGTATAATAGACTTCAGTATGGCTAATTTACAAATGCGTAGCCTACCCATTTACACATAGAGGTACCTAATTAAGTAGTAGTTTATTTTAAGTTCTTTTATTTCGCGACACACACGTCCGTCACACATCTCGGCTCAGGGCTCATTGGACCAGCGCCACAGTCAATCATGGCTGTGCTTATTCTGAATGAAGTCCTTTTGCGTACGCCACAACCACATATATGACAGTACAAAATTTGTAGTCGTTATATTTTGTTTTTCGCTTTTTGTCTGATTTGTATTATTATGTTGTTTTTTTTATTGTATTCTTTATTTCGTTTATTAATTCTTTTTATTTTCTTTTGTTCCTGTGTTATCAATTTTTGTTTTTTTGTATGTTTTGTGGCGTTGCAGTAAATGTCTATTCTATTTTACTTAATTAAAGCTATGCTGGGTTTTGTTCCCAAGCACAAATGTTACTCCAATAAAACAACTCCGGTGCATGTCCCTCTTTTCAGGTAAACCAGAATTTTATTGGGAATTTAAGTTAACGGACATTAATATCCGGGCCCAATATCGTGGGAGAAACCAAAGCTGCAAGACTTCGTTGGCTCGGACACATGAAGAGAATAATAAAAGATCGTGCCGCGAACAGTGCTTATTTGGGACAAACGAAAGGACACCGACCGACTGGACGTCTCAGGTACCGCTGGAACGATGAAGTCCAGAAGGATCTCAAGGGCCTCGGTGGCGTGGCAGAATCTGTTATCGGAGGCCAAGACCCACTTTGGGTCACTGCGCCACCGAAGTAAGTACTTATGTTTACGTCTCAAGCGCAAATGCCCTGCGCCATATTAAAAACCAATAATTATGATCATACGTCAAAGTTTTTATTACATTTTATCACCTTTTATCACCTAAAAGACATGAAAATACTAAGGATGTTGTGCGTAATCTCGGGGATTATTTTGACTCTCAATTGTCGTTTAGATGTCACTTCGATCATATCGTCAACAAAGTGGACAAAATGTTTGTTTTTATATTAAGTACTACGAAACCATTTCAGAATCCGTCTATATAATTTGGACTTTGGTCCGTAGACAACTTGAGCATTGCTCAACGATCTGGTCCCCTTTATACAATACTCATGTAGACAGAACTCGTTACATGCAAATTTTTTCAGGCACCTTTGTAATATTCCTCCAGCCACGTTCGATCACGTGGATGTCACCAGTTCTGAAGTCAGGCCTGGTCGAGTTGCAGTTTAAATTGGAGGCTTCAGATAACATCATAAGTGAGCTGCGTGCCCAAATTGCGTTATTAAGCAATGCTGCTACGGTATGTAGGTCACCAGAAGCCTCTAATATAAACACGCGACGTGGGGTGCGAAATGCATCCATCAGCAGTTTCGAGTCAGCACAAATGGTTGCGTCACCGATCGCCGCTGCTGCCGTCTCGCGTGATGCGCCGCGCCCTGCTGCCCGCACCTCCGTCCCGGCGGAAACGTCACGTGCATGTCAGCCCCTGCACATGCACACGCCGCTGTAGCTGCTTGTACCAGCTGACCCGCCACTTCGAAACTCGAGCGGCGGCAATCGGCTAAAAACAAAAATAAGCAAAAACAATCCCCGAGAGCCTATCTCTGAAGTTGCAAAACCACAGAGGCAGACGGACCGGTGCGATGAGGACGGCTTCCTAAAGATGGTGAAGAGGAAGAGGAAGCCCACCAGCCGTAACCAGTGGAGTACAGCACCGACAGGACCGAACTTCCTGCTGCGTCCGGCCATACCGACGACGCTGCTGTACCTGTCACGACTGCATTACTTCACGAGGTCTGAGGAGATAGTGGAGTACATCAGACATAAAGCTAAATACACCCTGAGGGTCGAGCGGTTGGAGTCCCGCCACAACGTAAATTTTAATTCGTTTGTGGTGAGAGTGCCGACCGAATATCTGTCGAGCTTCATGATTGAAGAGTTTTGGCCGACGGGTGTCATGTATCGACGATTCCGCGGCCGGTTACCTGACACCAGATTGCGCCACACGTCACCGACAAGTGCAATTCCTGTATGTTATTCCTTAAGGTTATTTATGGGTCTTTGTAACCTGAACACAAATAAATAAATGAAATAAAAAGTAACAGGTTTGGTCTGCATAATGAACTTCCAGGTTATGGTGTCCGCCTCCAGAAATTCGATTTAAACAACTGCTGAACGTCGGAAGATCACAGACCTGTGTATGTTAATTAAAATAAAAAATGAAATTAAATGTTTTTATTTTTTCCAAATTTTTTTCCCAAAATGACCCTGCAATTGTCAAACAAGTAATATATTTATTTATTTATATATACAATTTCACAGCATTACAGTTATTTTACCAAGGCACTGTGAAATCCATAAAATTGAAAACAGACATATTTTTTATTAGTTCACAGAAGACAGACGTTCATCCATCCTCTCACAAAACCTCAAACATTCATCACACACAACCGCCCATCTACTAGCAATAATAAGCTAAGTAATACCTACTCGACAAAAGTCAATGTCGAGTATGCAGCTTCATTAAAATAAATTAAATAAGACTTTATTCATCAAACACAAACAAATAGTATATATTGTTAGCAGGAAAATGTCGGAAGAACACACGTGATACTGTACTTAGCTTTTATTTCTACTCAAACGATTCCAATCTTTCAACTTCCAAAATACAATCCAGTCTGAATAAAAAACGATATCGCATTCCAATTTATCTACTCCCGTTAGCGTCATCTAACAGAAGCACTATTTCAAATCAGCCAGTGATTTACATACTTAATTATTTAAAACAGAAATTAGCAGAAGTTATTTTATTAAGGTACAGTCTTGTAATTAATAACATTATTTAAATTATCATGATCTAAATCAAACATTACATTATATAAAAGTAAACATTCTAATATTAACCGGTATAAGGAACATTGTGACGCCATCTAGCGGAACCTAATTTTAGAAACATTAAATCTACTTTTATTATAGTAATGACATAAAGGTATTTAGAGGTATTTAGAGAATATATTATTGAGGCTAACAATATAGAAAATCACACGTTATTATGTACCAATAAATTATGGGCTATGAGTGATGAACAGGACGGAGTCTCAGGATAATGTTGATTTTCAGTATCCGCCTGTGTTATCTGTCGGTCATTGTAGGAACATAATTTTGAACAAAAGGTCTACAATAAAACAAAATCTTACTACTTATTTACTGGTTACGAGTGATAATTACACACATCAACCAAAAACAAACAAAAATCGTGATCGAGCCGATCGGGTAGCCCATCCGAGTCTCGAAATCAGATGGGTTTCTGAGTGAGAAGATGAACCTGTTTCCTAGTAGGTATATCTTTCTAATTTGTGAGTTAAATCAACTACTGTTCCGATTAGAAATGTCAAAAGTTTCCAATCGGCCAGTTGTGAATCGCAAGAAAACTTGTTCTTCTCATCGTAAACACTATTAAAAGAACAAGTTTATGCAAAGAACAAGAATTAGCTTCTCAGACTGGCCTGACCAGTTCTCGAGCCGTTATTCATCCCCATGAGTAGATATAAAACCGTAAATACCTTATTTTATGTTACAACGCCTGATAATCAGAAAGTAGATAGCACTACGTCGAAATCGCTAAGAAGAATAAGAAATCGAATACATTAAAGATCTGAGAGACATTGCCATTGCGCCCGTCACCCTGAGACATAAGTTGACAAGTGCGCGTAATTTCACCAGCACCCTTAACCCTTCAAAACCGGAACACAGTAATGCTCAACTGCTTGGCGGCAGAAATAGGTAAGGTGGCAGTACTTCCCTGGACGAACTCTTTCCCAAGGAGTGCTACTAAGTTCCTGTCATTTGTTTGCCATAACATTTTACCTAAGGCCTTACAGAGAACCGGATGGTATCCGTACAAAACGGGCTGATCCGGGGTTAGGACCTGAGTAAGATGGTCCCTGTGCGGGTTCGCTCACAGGTCATAGTGCCCTTCCCGGGTAACCAATTTTTTTCTTCTTCTTTTCATAAAGGAAAAGGCAAAGGTTTTACACCATACAGCCAAGTCTTGGTACATTATTCTTTTTTGGTACATGAAGTTGAATTATGTTTCTATAAATATGGCCGCCACAAAGAGGATAGGCAATTTGAGGCGGCGTGCTTGTATTGACTCGGGATTGCTTAGAACGGGCCGATACGGGTATTTTAGTTCGAGATTCGTATAATTTCGCGTTTTAATCTTCGATTAAGGCACGATAGCACTATCCTATTCCACTTTAAACTAGATTTCACAAAATAATTGAAAGTCAAAATAAAAACGACACTTTTCCCACCAAAAGGTCCAGAGCAAATCCCCGCATAACCAAGTGGTTGACAAGGGGGGCACTATAAACAAAACTTATGTAGAAAGATATGGGACTGTCATAACATTTTATTGTCCTTGGAATCACACTTTTGAGCATAGTTTTGTTAAAATCGGGTAACGGAAAGTATGCAATTCAATAAAGCAGACTCATTCCCTAATTTGCCAGATTTAGAGATGGAATATATTCTTCAAATTTAAATTAGACCACTAATGAGGTGTAGTTGGCGAAATATTATTTGCACCGACAAAAGAGTGATCCGTCTCGGTAACGCACGTGCCAACTAGTTCAAACACTTATTGGCACTTAATTCAAAACTTGATAATCTTTCTGCGAAACTAACTTTGATGAATTAGTAAGAATATCGTCGGCAATCAGTATTTTACGAATACATACGTACAGGCTTAGAATAATAACGCATAGAATGATAGTTTCATATCAAACGAACTGTCACAAGTGAGGCAAAAATCAAATTCATGTAGGCTAGTTTTAGTAGTAGGTTAATTGTCGGTTTTAGTGAATATTTATATAAAAATACAAGTTGAAACGCGTTACTTCCTTGTGGAATGTGATGTTAGTATCTATTTTATGTTTGTCTGACGTATTTTTTACACTCATTTACCGCACATTTCGTAATTTTTAGCTAAAATTCTTGGTCTGTTCGCAGTGCAAGTTGACCTTGAGCACTGAAGGCCCGCTCGCTCGTGTAGGCCCTTTTGGCGCGCTTCAATTTACCTCACTTAGCGTGTGCGGACTAGGTTTCCATGCATTATTATTCTAAGTATATAGTAATATAGTATGGATACTTAAGTCGAGGGTAAAATGAGTTTTATGAACGAGTTATACACTCCGCTTTTCACTTCGATTACGATTATTAAACGATGATTTAATTAAAATCGGATGTAAAATTTCAACAATTAGACACATTTAATGCGATTTTTTATTTTATTTTATGGACTAGAGCATAAAATTCTATTTTAAGCAGCCTACACCCAGCATAAATACGAACTTTAAGAGCATCAGAAGTGAAAAATAATTTTGCGTACCCATGACTCGTACCATGGGACCAGGATCATTAAGTCCATGTACGCTTTGAGTAAAAGAAGTGTTAATGGTTTTATTACTGTATTGTAATAGAAAGGTCAATCCGTTCCAAGAGATAACATTCATCGGTGCAAATAATATTTCTTCAACTATAAGTACCTCCTTTCCAACAAAAAAGAATCATATAAAAAAGAAACAGGTCTACAAATGTAGGAATCGAA
Organism: Hyposmocoma kahamanoa; assembly: GCF_003589595.1. Taxonomy (NCBI): domain Eukaryota; kingdom Metazoa; phylum Arthropoda; class Insecta; order Lepidoptera; family Cosmopterigidae; genus Hyposmocoma; species Hyposmocoma kahamanoa. The sequence continues at coordinate 6,758,653 of NW_020653575.1, read as the reverse complement.
TAATATACACACTTAGAATAATAACGCATAGAAACCTATTCCGCACACGCTAAGTGAGGCAAATTGAAGCGCTCCCAAAGGGCCTACACGAGCGGGCGGGCCACCAGTGCTCAAGATCAACATGCACCGCGAACAGCTCAAGTATTTTAGCTAAAAATGACGAAATGTGCGGTAAATGAGTGTAAAAATACGTCAGACAAACATAAAATAGATACTAACATCACATTCTACAAGGAAGTAACGCGTTTCAACTTGTATTTTTATATAAATATTCACTAAAACCGAAAATTAACCTACTACTAAAACTAGCCTACAAGAATTTGATTTTTGCCTCACTTGTGACAGTTCGTTTGATATGAAACTATCATTCTATGCGTTATTATTCTAAGTATACACCCAAAAAAAAATAACTATGAAATTAAGAAACATCCTGCTTTTAAAAACATACATAAAAGCAAATAAAGTTCATGACCTCGACCATGGAGTAAGTATTCGTTATGATAGCGTGCGGGTTAGTTTTCCTAAACAACACGCCTTTGCATTTATGTAACGGAATCAGCAAATAATACCGTGCAAAGCACAGGAGGAAGCGACGACGAAAAACATGTTAAAATATAGGCTAGTTATCTACCACTGTGATCTAAAATAAAAAATGAATAAAAAGTATTTATTCACGGTAACTTATACTTAGTTTACAGTGTGGCTGGGGAACTCCATTTAAGCAAAATAATTACTTACGCTAGAAGATCCCGCTCTTCCTAGTTGAGTTCTATGTGACCAGTGTAAGTTACAGCTAGTTAAGTTATATTAGTTAAAAGTCGACACAACCTCAAATGGCTTTGGTTGATTCCGCAATAACAGTGTTGTTGAATCAATTATTGTTTTGAGGATATACACCGATTAGTAGTGATTGGCCGAATCGAGATTTCAACGAATACGAATAGTCGGCCGAATATTCGGTAGGGTTTGCCGCGCTTTGTCCTGAATTGTAAATTAACAAGTCGGTGCATGATGAGCGCGTGACCCTTCTGTCCGCAAACCCCACCGCCCGCCGCATTAGCTATAAATCTAGCCTTTTTTTTAATTCGTTGAATATTTCTAACTTCTAAATCGTGTCACCAACTGTGCAATCATTTTTATGTCAAATAATATACATATAAATAACATACTGTTACGTAATTTATGATTAAAATATATGTTTATTAAGGACTTGAATAAAATTAAAATAAATAAACGAATTAAGGTTATATCTCTCACTTTATCTTGACAGACGTGGAAAGATTCTACAAAAAAATTGTGTTCATATCTATCCATGTACGTACGATATTAACTATTAACTCGGGTAGGTACGTACAATTAAATCGTTTAGGTAACTAAAACTAGAGCATGTCCGGGATTTTTACCGAATAATCGGCCGAATACGAATATTCGGTTATTGTGCCGAACATACCGAATACCTAACATTAAACGAATATGCGGCCCACCTCTACTAATTAGTATACGGTGTGAAAACACGATTCCTAAAGATATTCACGATTGAAAAAAAAACACAAACTTACCTCGAAATATTACAGGAAAACCGCTTTATTCAATAGGCACAGAGTCAAGAGCACGTCAAGCTTGACACTTGAGACTTAAATCCAACTCTATGCAGCCTACGATAAGAACGGTCCAAAGTACAAAGTGTCAAGCAGCATGTGCTCTTGACTGTACTTTATAATACACCAATGGTTTTTTTATATCAACTGAACTAAATAGAATATGCGATATACATTTGTCAAACGGCGTTAGTTTCGTTTGTAAAAAATATAAGTTCTGAAATAAACCCAGCGTCCCTACCGCTCAACCCGCGCTATAGAACCGATTCAGCACGGAAAATATTTAAATTCGAGTTCAGATAATAGACCCTTCATTAATTAAATTAAAATTACAATGAAAATAATATGATTCATATGTACGTGTGTTTGCGCAATTTTGAGTAAATTTGTTATTACACCACATCTATCGCAAGATGTCCATAATGGAATCAAACTCTTCATAATTTAATTTTTTTTAATATTTATAACTTTACTAAACTATAATAAATTGTAATAAGAGTTCATGGCAAGGCCTCTGGTAGGAGCACGTGGAAACGTTTAACAAATGGATGCGCTTATCACAAATTTCTTAATACCGTATCTCTACGCTCACGAATTGTTAAGTGTTTACAATATTAACAGTATGTTTAAAATTCATATTTCACGCGCTGAACCACGGAAGAAGTATTATGGTAAGAAACCCGCAATTAGTAATAATCGTAAATCCAATGCGAAGCGGACAGTAAATCTAAGGTATAGACAACACACGTTTTCTAACTTAGCAAAAGGTATTACTACTAAACATTGGCAACCGTAACTTAGAAATATAAATCATAGGTAAATGTCACTACAGGGATTAGAACCGTCGAGTTCTCAATTAAGAAACAGCTGTTCTGGCGGCTATCAATTAAAAACCAGTTGTTTTACGGCTCTTAATGAAAAAAACAGTTATTCTAGCAGCTCTCAATGAAACAGCTATTCTAGCAGCTCTCCATTAAGAAACAGCTATTCTAATGGCTATCAATTTATAACCAGCTGTTCTAGCGGCTCTCAAATAAGAAACAGCTGTTCTAGCGGGTCGCAATTAAAAAACAGCTATTCTAACGGCTCTCAAGTAAGAAACAGATCTTCTAGTGGCTCTCAATTAAGCGCGGCTCTCAATTAAGCGCGGCTCTCAATTAAGAAACAGTTGTTCTAGTGGCACTCAATCAAGGAACAGCTATTCTAGTGGCTCTCAATTAAGAAA
>NW_020653575.1:6736154-6755820 GCF_003589595.1 Hyposmocoma kahamanoa | reverse complement strand
TCTCAATTAAAAAACCACTGTTCTGTCGGTTCTTAAATCTAATTAAGAAACACCACTACTAATGTGCACATTCTATGTCCGTCTTTATCACTACTCAAAAAAGTATTAATTGACTTAGGGATATGTCGTATCTGAGTGTAGCAAAGGGTAGTGTTTAGTAGAACAAACTTGAACAAAATTAGAAAATAAAAAACAAAGTTTGATAGACAAGGTAGAGAAAAACAGAGTAAAAAACATCACAGTAAAACTTAGTGAAAACGTGTAAAGCAAGACATAAAGAAGTAAAATATAGTGCTAGATAATAAAACAGAGCAAGATAAAGTGTAAAGAAAAGTAAAACATAGTAAAGTATCATAAACCATAAAGTACCAAAGACCAAATTGTGTCTCGTTAACAAATGCCGGTGTCACGATACATTTTCGTTACTTTTTAATTGCCGGAGTAGATTCGACTGTGGCAGACGGGAATAAATGCAATTTATATAATCACCAAAGATATTCTATTCCGTAGAACTGGTAAATTTGATATTAATACTAAACAATGAAATAATTGGTTCCACACAATTCAAAATACTCACCGGAAAACTGTTCCTAATCGATCAATATAAATTTACAATAAAAAGTACATCGATACTTCCCTAACATACAGAGTTATTTGTAAAATATATTACTAACATCATAAACAACAACTTTGGCTCCATGACTTTAATAATGCATCATATTTTACTTCAATATATACCCGACTTATATTGGCTGTTAGTTTCACGGTGAAAACTTTACTTGTCACTTCGTTTACGAGGAATTCTGAAGATTTTGCGATATTTTTTTTCCAACCAGACACAGATACAATAAACGCACTGACGCGGGAAAATAACATGGCGCCACCGTCTATGCGGAAAACGCGCGGAACTAAAACCGAGCGTACTAACTACTGGCTGTTTGAGTTTGTTCAATCGAAATAAATTTTATAAAAATTTGAAAATTAGGTACTTTTTACTCCCTACAAATTAAAGGATGCACGTTACTCCCGCTACATAAGGCTTTATTGACGTACTTTTAGAGCATGAGAAGTAAGAAATAGTTTAAATAGATCGCTCTAAACGGTGATAACTCTGTGCGGTAACAAAAGAAAGCGCAAATACTGATCCGATGAAAAACGCAGGGGGGGCGTCGAGGAGGACGTTTGAACCTTAGAATGATAGTTTCATATCAAACGAACTGTCACAAGTGAGGCAAAAATCAAATTTATGTAGGCTAGTTTTAGTAGTAGGCTAATTTTCGGTTTTAGTGAATATTTACATAAAAATACAAGTTGAAACGCGTTCGTTCCTTGTGGAATGTGATGTTAGTATATATTTTATGTTTGTCTGACGTATTTTTACACTCATTTACCGCACATTTCGTCATTTTTAGCTAAAATTCTTGATCTGTTCGCGGTGCAAATTGACCTTGAGCACTGAAGGCCCGCGCGCTCGTGTAGGCCCTTTGGGAGCGCTTCAATTTGCCTCACTTAGCGTGTGCGGGCTAGGTTTCTATGCGTTATTATTCTAAGGTTTGAACTACCTACCTTGGTAGTAAACCAAGGTCATGAAAGAAAATCTGTTGTTTATGATGTTAGTAATATACTTCTGTGAGCTTTTTAGTATGTACTGGGCAACAATCGGCGCGTACCATATGCCGCGTACCATATTGGCAAAATTGGTAAAATTTTAGTAGCAGTTGGTTTGAAGGATACAGGTGCTGGTGAAATTACAGGCACATGGAACTAGTCAACTTACGTCTCAGGGTGACGGGCGCAGTGGCAGCCCCACAGATCTTTGCGATTTAGAGCTCTGAGTGGCACTGCAACTGTCATTGGCAGGCGTGTAGCGTGCAGTGTAACGTTACCATCAGACGCACTACTTGTTCGTCCCGTCACTTGATATTAAAAAAATCTTTTCACAACTATGGCAAGCATTATAGTGTCGATACGATAAGAACGACAAAAAAATAAAATGTATTTTTTTATGAATACTCTGCCTATTATTTCCCAGTAGAGCACGAGATCTTATTAACATAAAAAAACTCTTTGATATTGTGAAACAAGTTTTATTATAATAAAAAAAAAATACTGTAAATAGGTCATTGTTCTAGCAATATGACGAAGTCATTTTAATTTTATTTCAAATCCGCTAGAGACATTGTTACAGCTGCAGCACCACGTATAGTCCTTAAGCCTCAATTTATATTGCAGCGGAACAGAATGGAAGCTAATTTTTGCAACATAGCATAATCAACTTTATGATCAATCGTGTAACGCACAAAATAGATACGAGCCAAAATCTTTCGCGGAATGCGCGGAAATTAAATCGCGTGTGATCAGCAGGCTGATTTTAATTCAAGTCGGGATCGAGCCGATCGGGTAGCCCATCCGAGTCTCGAAATCAGATGGTTTCCGAGCGAGAAGATGAACCTGATTCCTACTATGAGTTAATTCAACTATTGTTACGATTTGAAATGTCAAAAGTTTCCGATCGGCCAATTGTGAATCGTTATTATGCGCCTCGACTCGGAAAAACCGCAGTTTTCGATCGGGAGAGGCAGTCAAAACCAAGTTGCAGGAGCGTACAGGATTGCGAGAAGGAAAGCCTGCACGCGCTATCGTGCGCGTACATCCGTTTGAATTTTTTTTAAGCTAATGTTCTTTCGCGCTTGACTGCTCGTGTCCGTTTTTGTTACAACGAAAATTGTGTAATGCTGAGTTCACGAGTCTATCACTTGGGTTGTTCGCTTGCTTGCGTTGACTGGGTACACGGCGTAGAAATCTTCCATCGGCGCGAAGGTGTTCACGAGTCTTCTACTTTGCGTTCCGGAGAGACTTGCGCGTATACGCGGCGCCTTGCGTTTGTTTTGATTGTATTGTTGACGTGGACGTGCTGCTCTGTGATTGGCCAGTGGTGCAAACGTTCCCTGTTGCTTGCGTGGAAATATCAAGCTTGCTAGATATTACACTCACGCAACGCAAAGCAAGCGTCTGGCGCAGCGATTGAAAAACGCAAGTAAAAAACCTGTGAACCCGGCTAATAGCGTAGGATAGACCGCATGAAACTGGCGCGTCTTCATTTCGTACGCCTTTACACGCGCACGATTGTCGTCCCATCCATACACAGAGGCGCATTCATTTACTTTCATAATCCATACGTCGATGCATTGGTTTTTAACGGAAGGGTAAAAATTTGGCAACATGTTCATATGATCGATTCTTGGCAGTGAACGCGTGTCACCAGCAGATGGGTGGGCCGATAAACTGTCCTTCAAAGACCACAAAACATCAAGAAAGTTAAAGAGAGACTACGTGACCTGTCCTATTTTCCCGCGTCTACACGTCGCTCTGCTTCGTGGTCCCGAAGTCCACGAAGATAATATACACGTGATACTGTATTGCGCGTGATACAACAATGCACCACTCGCGATACAGTATCTGCGTAAAGCCCGCTTAAAACTTAACTGTCCGTCGGGCATTAACTAATTACTAAATCAATTAGCAACAGTGATAAGGTTTATTGCCATATACCGTTAGTTACCTTACCAGGTACTACAATGGAGGGTAGAATACATACACGGATATCTTATTGACGATCAGGAACGTTGGTCTGATTCATAAGAAACTTGTGTTTTGGACCGTAGATTCGTATTATATATTCTTAATGCAAACTAAAAGTAAATTAATTTGCTACTCCGCGAACCCAGTGAAAGTTAAATCGTGCAAAACAGCTGCGCTCGTGTTGAATATTTTTTCATGCAGCTAGTTATCCCACCCTCCCTCCGCATAAAATTAATAAAATAAATGACACAAGCGCAACTATAGTCACAAACTAGCACCAAAAATATACCCGACACGGGTTTCGCCTCTCCACGAGGCATCCTCAGGGGTAGTTGACTGCTCGACGCTCGGCTGAAGAGCGAGCTCGTTCAGAACGGTTGGTGTATTTATACATCGCTACTCCCAGTGTTGCTATTGTTGAAACCCGAAAATACCCGTATTAAAGGTGATGATGCAAAATTCAATTGTTCATTAATTAAACAACCCCTGTTGTTGTACCTAATTATTTCCATCTGTTGTAAGACACCCAGACGTAGTCCTTTTTCACAAAAGTGTAAGATTTCATAAGAATGGGAATCTGGTAAAATATGATTTGTTTCTAACAAATGTTTAGCGAAATTGGACCTGTCTGGATGCTTATGCCTAATCGAAGAAACATGCTCTTTATATCTAGTTATAAAGTTACGCCCTGTTTGACCTATATATACACTGTTACATATGTCACAGGTGAGCTTATAAACTCCCGACTTCTTACCACTTTCCACTCTTTCCTTGCCATTGTAAAGCCTAGAGAGCAAAGTGTTATTTGTCTTAAAAGCAACATTTATATCATTGGATTTCAAAATTTTATAAATCTTTTCTGACAAATGGCCAACATAAGTAATGCTTGCTTTATATTTATTAATAGGCTGTGAAGGAACCGCAGTATACAATATCTTGTTGACTATCCGCCTGTCTGTGAACTAAGCTATTAATTAACGTTTTACTGTAACCGTTAGAAAGTGCAATCAGATAAACAATATTTAACTCTAAATTATAATGTTTTTTAAAAAGAGGGACTGTCAGCAACCTATGTATTACACTATATAATCTCTGTACAGAGTACTAAAAAAACCGACCTCAAAAGTAAGTGGAATTACGTCTATTTGCTAAGTTTTATTGAAATATCCCCTAGTTCGCCACTGTACAGGACTTGACCGTGGAGATAATAAAAATCGGTTCTCACTACTCAAAGTATATTGAGAGAAAAACGCCTTGAATTGGAGAAATAGCAAAATCAACCATTAAAGTAATTGCTCCTAAATTAAAGTTAGGCGCTATTTATAAAAATGAATCTTCATGCGTGAACAGCCATCCTTCGAGGTGGATGCTTTTCTTCAAAATGAAATGGGACCAATATGGAAGTACCCCCTTTCCAACAAAAAAAGAATCATGAAAATCGATTCACAAATACCGGAGTTATCGCGTAACACACAGACGAATTGAGAACCTCCTCCTTTTTTGAAGTCGTTTAAAAAGCCATTTTATGTGTCAGGGGTGACAAGAAGAAGCCGGGATAACTGTATCTGTATGCGTAAGCTTATGGTAAATTTGAAAAACCTAAGAAATTGAGAGAGTTGTTTTGTTCTAATTCTTTTTTAAACTTAATTTTTGGGTGTGTGTTGTTAAGGTCGTTTACAAAATTGTCCAGCTGTCTCATACTACCCGTCCAACAAAATATCAAATCATCAACATACCTAAAGTAATATAGTATATATCTATTACCTGTAATGTATTGAGTTTCAAAATAATCCATAAATATGTCTGCCATTAAAGGACTGAGAGGCGAACCCATTGCCGGGCCATCACATTGCAAGTAATATTGTCCGTTAAATATGAAGTAGTTTTGTTTCATGCAAAGAGATGTCAATTCTATCAACTCATTAACTTCCTCTGGATGTAGTCGTCGCCTTTCTGAGTGATCTTTAGGAATATTTAAAGTGTCAGTGTAGGGAACATTAGTGAACAAGTTGTCTACATCCAGAGAAAGTAATTTTGAGTTACGTATTTTGTCTTTGATCCTTTGTATTAAATCTAAACTATTCTTTAAACAAAAACGCGGTTTGAAAAAAGATTTTTCCCGAATAATGAAAAATATCTAGCTTTTTTAGATAATTCGTAAGTTGGAGCACCTATATATGAGACAATTGGGCGGATAGGAATATTTTGTTTGTGAATTTTTGGGAGACCGTAAAGAATTGGTGATTGTGGATTTATTGGTATCCTATTGGATTTTTGGTAGTCTGTTTCAAAAACAAACAAAGAATTTTTAACAATGGTTTTAAGGTCTTTAAAAACTTTAATTTGAAACTAATGCCTTAGTATCTACATCGTTGCTATTACGAACAACTGCGACCTCAGAATCCACAGCCAAATTTTCTAATGATTTTTTATTAATTTTACGGCGTAAATTTAAATTTAAATCATTGTTTAATAATTTGATCTCGTCTTCCAAAAACTCAACATTTGTAAGATTTTTTACACGAGTGTGGAAGGTGTGACAGATTGTTGATTGCGAGTTAGTGTTATTGAAGAAAGAATTAGATCTAGATTCCGTAAGCCTACGCAATTTGTTAGACTGGGTAAGAAACATTTTATGAGCCGCCTGTGACGCGAAGAATCTCGCCTTTTGGTCTAGAATATCAAATACAATATTATGTAATTTAAAAGATAGCTCTGAATAAAGTATTTTAAGATGTAATTTTAAACCATCTCTAACGGTAAACCAATGGCGAGATTCCTCGTTAAGCCATATTTTTTGTGCCCTATCGATTGCGATCCTAGCTGCCTTACTAGTGTTGTTACTACGTAAATGTATATAATTAGGTACAACATTTAAATGTTTACATTGTTGATTAAACCAAACATTCTGAACGGTTACGCGATGTTGTTTTGTTAGTTTGATGTAAAAATGTGCCTGGTAGGCTAAGCATGCCGTCTCTAAGTAATTAATAGATTCAGGCGTTACTTTGCGGAAGTCCATGTTAATAAAAATGGAAGTAAATTAATATGCTACTCCGCGAACCTAGTGAAGGTTAAATCGTGCAAAATAGCTGCGCTTGTGTTGAATATTTTTTCATGCTGTTAATTATCCCACCCTCGCTCCGCATGAAATTAATATTTTTTTTTTTTTTTTTTTTTTATACCTGACAGGCAAATGACTCCACTCCACCTGATGTTAAGTGGAAAGTGGTATCCAAACGCGAAGGAACCTAGTGCAGCGATGGAATCCTCACTGCACTAGCCGCCTCCACCCTGCCTGCCTACAATATGCCTCTTCACGCCTCGTTTGAAGGACCCCATATCATAAGAGGGAGGGAAGACATGTGCCGGGAGTTCCATTTGTCAACCGTGCGGCAGAGAAAGGAGCCACCGAACCTTTTAGTACGCGATGGAATGCGGCAGGTAGTGAAACGGTGACTACGAAGGCCAGCACGCGTGCTTCTGAGCAGGAACGGGGAAGGGGGGATGAGGTTGAACAGCTCCTCAGAGCACTCACCATGGTACATGCGGTAAAAGGCGCTAAGCGATGCAACATCTCTACGCAGTTGCAGACGTTCAAGCAGAAGTTCATAATAAAATAAATAACACAAGCGCAATTATAGTCATAAACCATCACCAAAAATATACCCGACACGTGTTTCGCCGGTCCACGAAGCACCCTCAGGGGCTGTTGTTTTTTTATATATACTGAAGAAAATATGAAACATATACATTACTCTTCGAACCATGGAATATATAACCAGAAATAGAGACGAAATGTCATTTAATTTGTTTGAAAATCATTCTGCCACATCATTACATCGATGTTTAAAACAATCCATGCTCACTTTTTACAATTTACAAAAGAGAGAAAAAAATATCCAAAAAATTTTATATGGCACAAGAAGCGTGAGATTCTGAAATTTACCAGTAGGTGTCTCTGTAATCGTTATAGTCATGTAAGGTTTTAACAAATACTGCTCAAATTTTTGCGCACATTACAAACTGAAAAACTGTACTCTGTGAAATAATAAGGATGCGGTTTTAAAGTGAGACGACGATGTAATTATTGGCACCATATAATAATGTTATAAGATGCTGCAATACGAATTACGGTACCTACTAACTAGAACAATTTAATAATACATAACGACTGTATAACAAAATATTACCAAATAACAAAACAAAAAATGCAAAGATTGGCACTACAATTTCAGTTATTGTCATTCAATAATCCTCAAAATTGACTATACAACGTAAAAGTGCACATTTGACCTCCATCTCACCTGAAGCAAACTGACTTTGTGATCTATAATGGAGCCTTGAAAAGGTTCAAGTTACAACACGTTCGGGGAATAAGTCTGCAGGCAGGGAATTCCACCCCATAACCGTTCGCCATATAAATGTGCAAGCGTAACGCTTCGGGCGGATCCTCGGAATAGCCACAACATAAGGATGAAACTCTAGCTTACGTCTATTATGTGGAATACCGATAAGTAGGCAACTTTACTTTAGTGTTCAAGGTTTAAATACAATAAGATCATTTAAATTTGGCGAAGTTACAGGCGCATGGAACTTGTCAACTTGTCGCAGGGTGACGGGCGCAGTAGCAAAGCCCGTCAGATCTTTGTGATCACGACTTGATCGTTCCGTCTCTTGGTTATAAAATAAAAGGTCAAGGAGCTGGATATGAATCCTGAGGAATGGAAGGGACGTTACCGCACTAATGCACATTAGTGCTTCGGGGCAGAAATAGGTAAGGTGGCAGTACTTCCTTGGACCACTTCTCTTTCACAAGCAACTCTACTGCTACTTAAAACCTCTTTAAAGCTGCTCATCTTGATCTTCTTTTTTGTTCTCTATACGCCATTCTTGGTCTTCATCTCTTTCTTTTCCTTTTTATCTTCCCCTCAAGTATCACTCTCACAAATTACTTAGTGATTACGCAACAAAATGTCCAAACCTTTTCACTCTTCTATTCTCTATGGTATTCAAAATATTTCTTTCTTCCTTAACCCTTTTCAAAACTTAGTTACCTACTTACCCTATTCAGTTAGTTTTTCTCATTTTTTAATCGTGTAACATTCAAAATCCTATTATGAATAGAAACACTGAAATTTTAAGTTCTTAATAATCGAATGGAAGCGAATTTCTGTAACGATCTTCGCGGAATTCTCGCACATGCTCGAGAATTCTCGCGCATTCCGCAGACAATTTTGTTTTGTATGTAGTTTGTAATTTTCACGATTAACCATAAATTAATTATGATATGTACAATGCCGTTACAAAAATTCGCTTCTATTCCATAAATTGAACCTTAGGCTAATCGTATTAAAACCTGTGGTTAAACTCACAATGTTACTAAAACTAGTAGATCGCTTATACCTCGAACAAGCAAAAACAGTATTGTGTCGCGCGCGCACGGCGTAGCTAGTCCAACCGCAACTCCCGCGCAGCTGTGCCACAATAATTCCTCGGAAAAAGTTTTGGAATTGTGCGTGATAATTCAAAGACATTCCTAGTGAAGATTTCTCAGTGAAAAAACCCCTGGATTTGTATATAGGTAAGTTTGTTATAGTTTGTCGTGAAAATATAATGTAAATTGATAATGGTTTTAATCGGTGTTTATTTTTAACCACTTCAGAAAAAGGAGGAGGTTCCCTCTACTGCTGTTTTATTTATTTTATATATGATATGCGATTACGCTGAAATTTATGAACCAATTTCGATGATTCTTTTTTGTTGGATAGGGGTGTCAGTAGATGTCAGTTTCTTCTCATTTACATGGGACCACCATTCAAATTTGATGAAAATATTCCAGCTCTAAAGATGGTAAATTTAGCGATGAATTCGGTTTATTGCATTGCACCCATTTCCCGTGAACCGATTTCAATAAAACTCGACAAATAAACTTTTGTTTTTTTTAAACGTTATAATTATTTATGGTGAAACTTCTAAAATTCAAGAAAAACTACAGAATTTAGAATTTTCTCAAACATTTAAAAGAATTCCTTCAATTCACTTACTTCCCGGTAACATATTTCAATAAAACTTAAATACATACAATTCCACGAACTTTTTTTTAAACTATAACTTTTATACGTAATAAACAAACTTTTTTTTTAAATAACCAACTTCAAAAACCACAAAATAGAGATTTAATCCAAACGACAACAATTGCATTTCGCTTTGTACACTATTATAATAACTTGTTGGTAACAGTAGAGCTCCTTGTCAAAGACTCCTTGTGAAGTTCGTTCAAGGTAGCACTGCCACCTTACCTTATTAATGCCGCCAAGCAGTTGGGGGGAGTGGGGTGAATACGGACGCGGGGTAATTTCAGACGCAATCATTTCTAGAAGCCTAGTTCCTCCTGCGCACCGCTATGGTGATCTTTCGATCACATCCACCATCGTTAGTGAATGGAAAGTTGTCAAAGAGAGAGGCCGCGCACGCGTTTCAAAATAAGTGCTAAAGACGTTTTTCATGTGTTTTGATGTAATTTTACTTTATTTTTAGTGCCGTGTATACGCTGTTATGTGAGAATTAATGAAATGTTACGTTTGTCATAAATATTTATAAGATACATCTTCGAAACTGTAAGAATATGAAAATCGTACATGCTAGCATAACATTAGAAATATTATGCAATTAAATAAATTACGATTGGGGCAATTACAGACTTGGGACTTGGGGCAAATCCAGACGTCCGTAATAACCCCAATTAAAGTTTTAAATACATTAATCTAACGATCACTTTCCGCATTTACCCAACATACACCGGGTAATTACGGACAGAAAGCCTTTAGTTTTTCTTTTAAATTGTATATTTGTTAATTATTTAAAGATAAAAGATTATAGTAATTTTGTAAGGTTTAATTATTATAAAAAATATAACTACTGATTAACGCTGATAATATGATTTTTATTTCGATATTCGCTTAGGTGTCCGCAATTCCCCCTCTCTCCCCTAGTGTCAACATTATCGTGTTCCGGTTTTGAAGGATGCTGGGGAAATTACAGGCAAATGGGACTTGTCAACTTATGTCTCAGGGTGACGGGCGCGGTGGTAGTGCCCCTCAGATCTTTGCAACCTAAAGCTCTGAGTGGCACTGTAACTGTTATGGACAGGCGTGTAGCTTACCATCAGGCGCACGACTTGTTCGTCCCGTCACTAGATATTATAAAAAAAAAACTTATTAACCAATCTATCTACCGGCCGTTCACACATTCGGCGTTCTCAGCCTAATTACCGTAGCCATTTCGGCGTCCTCAGCCTTATTACCGTAGCCATTGTTTTTTCTCCCTTATTGTACCTAATAACATTGAAGTTGAACTACTTTAAGGTTAACTGTCAATATGTCTTAATGGCATTGGAATAGACAAAGTAGTTTACGAGTTATTAAGAAACAAACATTTTATAGAAACGGTAATTAGATCTAATTACCGTAGCAGGGATAAAGCTAACATTTTAAAAACGGCATTTGTATCAGTAGAAATAAAACAAATGTAGCAAAATATACAAATAATAATTCAGCTGTGTCAGAAATAGTCGGTTTTTGTTCAAATTGTTTGAACATTCTAATTACCGTAGCGGTGGATTTAATTGCCGTTTCCATAAAATATTTATTTCTTAATAATTCAAAAATCTACTTTGTCTATTCTAATGCCATTTAGCCTTATTGATAATTAAACTTAAAGTTGTTCATAATTCAATGTTATTGGGTATAATCAAGCGAGAAAAAACAATGGCTACGGTAATTAGGCTGAGGACGCCGAATGTGTAAGAATGGCCGCTACATTTAATTATTATAGTAAAATATTATTATTGGTATTTGCTACCTAAGTGAAGTTTTATTTTACCACTAAAAAAATATTGGCACTCAAATATTTACAATATCAAATTAGGAAATGAAACTATTTTTCCGGATTTAAATCGCGTATATTTGTTTTTTTCAAACAAACCGACGTTTCGGGCCCTTTACAGGTCCCATGGTCACGATTGACTGAGGTGGTACAGTCTTCAACCAGTTATGTCTAATATTTTTTCACTATAGTTACAATAGTTATTAATTAAATACCTTATTTTTAATTTTACAAAGAAAACATTCCAATTGACGCTACATTAAGTTTTACAAATTATTTTATTGAATGAATTTTTATTTTGTTTAATTTATTATTAATTATTAATAGAAATTAGAATAAACTAAAACATATTAATTAGTACTACAGTCTTTTAATTTCAATGGCCTCTCGCAGCATCCTGGGTAGATAACGGGCTTCTTTTGCAAGGACCTGGAGTTTGTCAAACTTCATTGAATGTGTAGGTTTATCCATGACATGCTCGCAGACTGCAGACTTGTTTACGCGACTGTGATCGACATTAGCTATATGTTTTCGATTTAAATCCGGAAAAATAGTTTCATTTCCTATGTGTAACAATCGCGAAAACCTAAGAACTCGATAATATCAAATTAGTTATTTTTGGAGTCGATGCCAGTCGAGGAAATAAAACAAATCTTTAATGGATTCTAATGCTATGCAGTAAATTGCCATGGCCGGTACCGACTCCAAAACTAACTAATTAGATATTGTAAATATTTAAGTACCAATATAATATATGGCCTCATTTGTGACACGTAATGAAACATATGACAAAAACATATTTAGAGGATTGAGGTATTTGCGTGATTGTTCATATTATTGAAACATCTGGTGTTTTTCTGGACGTTCATTTGAGAGTCGCGTACAATTACAGCAATATTGTTCATTATATTAAATACATTATGAACGTTATTGACCAACTTCAACAAAGGAGGAGGTACTCAATTCGTCTGAATCTTATTTTTGTGTGTATGTTACGTAATTACTGCGATAATTGTAACCGATTTCTAAATACCGAGCTATGGCTTTAATTTTTTGTAAAAACAAAAAACACATTAACTAAAACCTTTTTAAACACAACGTTTATTAGCACACAAGATACTAGTTCACTTTATTTCACTGGTTAATTTAATCTACACATAAAATAACTATTGTTTTAAAGTAATTTAACTACTTTTTATGCCGCCCGTTTCGATACGAAAGTTTGTTATTAAACACACTCGTTTTTTTTTTAATTTATTAAGGCTTTGGCAAAGCCATCAGCCTAAACATGAAGTTTAATTATGTGTCTGTAAATATGGCCGCCACAAAGTGGATAGGCAATTTGAGGCGGCGTGCTTAGATTGACTCGGGATTCCTTAAAGTTTTAGTTCGAGATTCGTATAATTTCGCGTTTTAATCTTCGATTAAGGCACAATAGCACTATCCTATTCCACTTTAAACTAGATTTCACAAAATAATTGAAAGTCAAAATAAAAACGACACTTTTCCCTCCAAAAGGTCCAGACCGAATCATTAAACACACTCGTGAATGTTAAGTGTTGCTATTTTCATAACCTACAAATTATCATGAATTTCTTTACGTAGCACTATTAAAAGGAAACACCCAAAACAGATATAGATACATAAGTAACACTGTTTATCGTTAAGATTTACAAAATATAAATTAACCATTTGTAATAATTTGTTATCACAACATTTTTGTCACATTATTTTAAGAATATTTTACAACTGGCAACGATTATGACATTAAAACAAATCAGTTTTAAAAAAACTGTAATTGGTTGGAATAAGCTATTCGCTATTCGATTATAACCAGATTTATTCCGACTTGTCGGCCGCCATTTCTTTATTTTAATGGGAGCACGTATATTTCATGAATGAAAAGAAGCCGCAGACCGTATCTCGCGTTGATTGGTTGAGATATATCGGGACAGGTTATCACGCATTTATTAATGAATATTTTGAATATAAGTTTTTAAGAGTTCGGGTAAGCCCGCTGTCTAGTACCTACAATCTTTTGGTAATAAGACGGTGGGAATCGAGTTA
This sequence comes from Hyposmocoma kahamanoa, assembly GCF_003589595.1. NCBI lineage: Eukaryota > Metazoa > Arthropoda > Insecta > Lepidoptera > Cosmopterigidae > Hyposmocoma > Hyposmocoma kahamanoa. The sequence goes on along the minus strand of NW_020653575.1, from coordinate 6,742,284 downwards.
TACGGACTCCTCGCCACTGCTATCGAGAGACTGAAATATATTTAATAACTAAAGTAACGAATAGCTCAGGTATTTAAGTAAAATTTTTTATTGACATGTTTCGAACCAGTCCGTGGTCCTTAATCACGAGATTCCGCAGCGGGCGGTGACTCGACGAAACTTGGCATACGTGAGTTATCTGTTAGTTTAATTAATATGCCTCTTTTCTTTAAAAAAAAAGGGTGAAGGGTTTGAAACGAGTTTCATATTTGAAGAAAATATTGTGCCTCTAGCGCACTATGTCCGACCATGTAGTAGACCTCCAGATGTGAATCTGGAGGTCTACTACAAAGACTTGTAGGTTTCATTACACCGATTTTTTTTATAATAAACGAGGTATTGCAACTAAAAACAAACGCACGAAACTTAGAGATTGTTTAGAACCCTCGACCCCTCAAGAGAGAGGAAACCATTCCCCCACTAGGCTACAACGCTCTTTATTATTATTATTTATAAAATATAAGTGCGTATTTGACCTCCATTTTACCTGATGGAAAGTGACGATGTGGTCGACGATGGAGCATGCACATTAAAATAATGCCTATTCACTCTCGACTTGAAAAGGTCCAAGTTATAACGTTCGGGGAACGAATCCGGGGGCAGGGAATTCCACCCCATAGCCATTCGCCATATAAATGTGGAAGCTTTGTGCAAATTCTTAAAATATCCACAACAAAGGGGTGGAACCCTAGCCTACGTCTAGACCCCAGTGATGGAAAGGTAAAGGCGGAATTAAATCGTCCAATTCCAACGCACACTCTCCGTGATATATCCTGTAGAATACCGATAAGTAGGCATCTTTACGGTGGTGCTCAAGGCTCTACAGCTTCGCCTCTAATAAATGCAAGTCGCCTATAAGCCTCTTGACACGCTTGTCAAGTGAATCCAAGGTGACCAGTTGGTATTTAGCAAAACCATCCCAAAAGTGACAGCAGTAGTCCATACATGAAGGGATTTCAGTTTGGTACAACCGATTATTATTACAATCGTTAGTGATACGTCTTTAGAAAAACCAGAAATTATTAAACATTAAACAAAACGTATTATATAACGAGCTTTTATGATTCGTTGTAATAGCGATGCCTAATGCAAGAGCAAAACGAAACTAAGCCCAGTCTTGATCTTGGTCACGCCTCAGTGCACCTGGTCTTAGTATCGATCTTGCTGCTCGAGTCTCGTAAGTCTTGCAACATCAAGTATATAACCAGAAATAGAGACGAAATGTCATTTAATTTTTTTGAAAACTATTCTGCCATATCATTACGGTGACAACTGCGCTCCGATTGCCGTGTACGAATTTGGAAACAATTGACGGGTGTCGTCAAATGTTTCACTTCAAATCGACCAGTTTAACTTGAGATTTGCTATAATGGACGAAAATTGAAAAATTAAGTAATTTAATTACTGATGAAATGTGATTCCGTTTGTTTTGTAATTAGATATTTTGCTATATTTCGCACACCACTAATGGAACAACCACCCATTGCTAGAGATATTATCTTTATTACAATAAATACAGAATATTTTTGGTTTATACGGAGACGTACACACAGGTCTGTTGTTGGCGCTGTATTATTTCAGCTTTCTAATTTGTGATTTCAAACGAGAGTTGATATTTAAAAGTGATGTGAGGCCAATTTTCCTGATGAATTGGCAGGGATGGATGGCCCTTATTTCGAGTCTATTTCTGGTTATATACTAGGATATGAAAGCATTGGAAATGAAAGCGAACTTTAATCACGTTTTTTTTTTCAAACATTTTATGGTACATTTTAGGCACAGGGGTCATAATCATGGTTGTACAATCGCGAATAGCAAAAAACTAATAATTACTTCTAATACTACTTATCAAAATATCACTATTCTATTGCTGGCAACGAGGGTTCGTTCGGATTTTAAAACAAAGCAAGAACAAGCTCCATTTTAGTACATAATTGATATAGGTATAGTAAAGTCCAACCAAATGACAGAAATTATCTTTATCAAGTATTTCTAAAAATTTTACTATCATATTGGTTGGTTATGTACGCTAAACCTGCACTTAAAGAAATAATACTAGTTAGCGTATGTTATTAATACAAGATATGACCTGCCTGTGTTATGTTGTTTTGATAATTCGCTAACTTGACTAGTATACTTTTGGTTCTTTGCTACACTATTATCACAGATATACGTCATTATCTTATGTGAGTGAAAAACAACCTACTTCAAAATGTAATCATCGACACAATAACTTATAACAACCAACCAACTTTGTTATTAAAAGAAACCGTAGTTTTGTTATCGATAGTTACCTATGGAATGTCTCTTAGTGGCAGTAGAGATTCTTGTGAAAGAGTCCGGCCAGATAGTACTGCCGCCTTACCTATTTCTGCCGCCAAGCAGTAGTATGAGCGTTACTGCCTTTCGGTTGTGAAGGGTGCTGGAGAAATTACACGCTCACGGAACGCGACATCTTTGCGATTTAAAGCTCTGAATGGCTTGTCCAACTCGTCGCTTGATATCTTAAAAATATCAATGTCGATATTGATTTGAAAACAAATGCATCAATATCTAACGTCCATGTCTGAGTTTGATGTAACTGCAAAACACTAGAGTCTCGCAGACTCGGTCTTCTCGCTTGCAGGGTCGGTCACAGTCTTGGTCTTACTACCATCTTGGTTTTTCAAAAGTGCAAGAACAAGACCGAGGCCGATTTTGAGCAACTCTATTATAGTAATAATGTCTGACCTTTGACTTCGGACAGTTCTTTAGTTCTCATTATAATAATGTGACAAACAATAACACCTGGCAGAGCAACGGGATTACCTCCAGGAGAACCACCCTTACTATTTTATGATGTCTTGAAGGCTTGGAAGATTTCAGTAGCTACTGCTACTCTACTGAGTTCCATATGAGACAGTTCGTCTTGGGAAGTACAGCCACCTTACCTATTTCTGCCTCCAACCAGTAATGTAAGCAATAGTGCGTTCCAGTTTCAATGGTAAGGGTGCTGGTGAAATTACAGGCACATGGTACTTGTCACTTTATGTCTCATGGTGACGGGCGCAGTGGCAGTACCCCAAAGATCTTTACGATTTAAAGCTCAGAGTGGCACTGCAGCTGTTTTGGAAAATGCTGTATGTCATTAGACTGTGAAAGTAGCTGAAGTAAACCAATCTAGCGGTTTCGACGTCTGAAAGCTTCCTTATTTCTTTAATCGCGTACACTGCAGAGCCGAGCCGTTTTGATAACTTACTTATATGGGGATCCCATTGCAATTCAGCATCTAACGTCATACCTAGAATTACAACTGTATCCACAAGATTCAATTTTTCGTTTCAAACTACAATGTTTGTAACCGTCTCTCTAACATTGGGTAATGTAAATTTCCACAGTTTGTTTTTTTCTCATTAAGGAGTAGGTTATTAACAGCAAACCAATCAACTACTTTAGATATTGCATTGTACTTAGGAGCAGTACCTAAAGTTCCTTGTAAAATAGTTCGTCCAGGGAAATACTGCCACCTTATCTATTTCTGCCGCCAAGCAGTAATGTCAGCATTACTGCGTATCGGTTTTGAAGGGTAAGAGTGCTGGTGAAGTAAAGGCACATGGTATATGGACAGGCGTGTCGCTTAGCACTAGGCGAACGACTTGTTCGTCACGTCACTTGTTATTATAAAAAAATAAATATTAAAAGTACAATTATCAAAATGCTTTCGTAAAATATCAAAGTCCAGAGGTAGAAATGTCCATGTCTTACGTACCTGGCAAAATTATTAAAGTAAACCTCAAAGAAGTGAACTTGATTATAAACAAAATAGTAAGGAATTTTTTGTTATCATTGCTGAAATATTGTTCCCATTGTTTGAAGGCAGGTGTAATTTCTAAAAACATATTCTTTACGGTAACGTAAATCTTATAAATCCACTTTAGTAAGTATTTCTCACGATAAACCTATGATAATAGTATTGTTTATCAACCTGAAATGAGACCTGAGAAACATAGACAACAGTGGCGAAAAAATTGGCGTGAAAATTGTCCCGCGGCAAAACTAAAACCACTTGCCCTAACAAGTGGCGTCTTGGCGACAATTAAACACAACACTTATTAGCACACTAGATAATAATACACTTTATTTCCCTGGGTAAAATTAACCACTTGGTGGGACTTGGTGGGAATCGAGTTATATGGACGCCTCGCCATTGATAGACAATCTAAGAAACAACTTATAAGCAAAGATGGTTCTTTATTCCTGATGATTCTTTGTGCCTAAGCACATAGATATACGATTGCTTCCGTGGCCGAACGGTTGCCGTGCTAGACTGCAACACAGAAGTCCTGGATTAAATTCTCAGCGTCAGGAGAAATATTTATATGACCTACATTTATTTCTTTCGTGAGTTTTGGTGTTATTTGTGGTTGTCTATGTGTGTGTCCATGGCATCCGCGTTACAGGATTTCGCTCGTGCGGGGATATGTGTGAAAATAAAAACATATAACAACATATATTTAAACACCATCCAGCGAAAAAAATAACAATTGTTTTGTACAACAGTTTTCGACACACAAAACAAAACATACAAAGCAAATATTCATTTATTTATTACAATATAACAATAGCATTATGAGCTAGCTCTGAAATTCAGACCGGAAAACGATGGAGCCAATAACAAGTGGTGATGGTGTGGTTGTTGGAGGTTTTTTCGCTGCTGTGAATTAATTTTAAATCTCATTTTTCTATTTAAGAGGCCTTTAGATAAACTAGTTTCTTTTATAATTCACGCTAAATAAAACTTCAAAAGATATTTCTAAGCGTAGAACATAATGTGGCTCACATTCCATATGAAATTTGTCGGGAATTTTTCCGGAAAAATTTCCACCGTTTGAAATTTTTACAGTAGTTGCGTCGTTCCTCGCTGGTGAGAAGTTTACATTGCCGGGAAATGTAGGAGTCAAGAAAAAGTACGAGTGTTACCGCATAATTGTTAGCCAGAAGTTGAAGCAAAATCATTGAAATTATTATTTAATTAACGAAAACATGTTTGAAGTTTTCAACTGGTGCCGTTCATGATGGAGTAAGCAAGGACAGAATTTATACAATCACATGGACATTATGCGCGTAAAGGAAAAATGTACCTACTTACAACGAAAACAATAGAATTATTATATCAACTATTTACAAATGAACATGAATTACAAGATTGTAGCGAGAAAAACAATAGAACATTCTCAAATTGATGTTCAAAATTAGAATTAATTGTGGTACATAATTTTCATCCATCGAGTTTTTTTTTTCATTTATTAAGTATTTAAAATATGTTCTTAATTATAACTTAGTCATGTTTGCAGATAATGCGTAGTTTAATGACCTAATTCAGATCACCAAAAAGGAATAGGATCCAGCTTGTTATTAAGGCTCGGATTCGACAATTTTTTATATTAGGTTATAGATACCCTGGGACTGTTGGTGCCATTGTTTGGTTTCACTAGTGGGTCCAGCAGGATGTTCCAGTACTTACGTTCCCATTCATATGATGGAGTCAACGATCATAGACAATTTTTGGATAACTTGATTAAGTGAATAATAGTATATTATTGCAGAGGCCAGGAAGGGATTACCGGATAATTATGAGTTACAAGGCCTAGCTGGCGGCCTTGACACGAGTCAGGCAATCCCCGTTCCTGCCGAACTATACATATAGAGTTTTTCTCAATCAATGCAAGGAAATGATACAAATAAGTACGCAAAATTTAATTATTAGAACGCAGTAAGCGAATACATTGTGCATAAGTCGTATAGTAAATTTTTCAACCGAAGGACAGGATAGTGCGTCTAATTGGCCTTACTGAAGATCAGGATCATAAATTGTAATTTTTCTTCGATTGTTTAATTTTCACGGGAAATCTTTGTGTCTTTACGATGGCCATTTTGACTCTAGTGCATCTCTAATGCGTAATTTTGTTTTAATAGTTTTTTAACCACATACGACTTGGCTGTGTGGAATTTTTCTTTAGTCACTTCGATGTTGTACGTAATATGGTAAAAAATAGAGGTAATTTGCGTGTTCTTTGTTCAAAAGAAAAGCAAACTTTACCGAACATATTTG
>NW_020653575.1:6663992-6716154 GCF_003589595.1 Hyposmocoma kahamanoa | reverse complement strand
ACGCTATACCAACTAAGCCACGGAACGAACCAACGGACCTCACGAATTTTTCTATGTGCTTGCGTCGTGTCTTTGCATTTAGTTTTTCAACGACTTTTTAGTCGCCATCTATGAGAAATCTATGAAAGATTTATCACCCAGTTAGTACCTTTACAGCTACCAGTCCTGGCGAGAGATGTCGCTATTCACTAATTACTTACAATTACAATTGTACTATATATTCACAAAAATATATAGTACAATTGAGCATATACACTGATTACTATACGGTATGAAAACACGATTTCTAAAAATTTTCACGATAGAAAATAAACACAAACTTACCTCGAAATTTCACAAGAAAATCGCCACATTCAATAGGTACTTAGCATATACTAATGATTTATTTTTATATCTACTGAACTAAATAGAACACGTGTACAACACTATATGCATTTTTCAAAAGGCTTTACATTCGTTTGTAAAAAATAATTCTAAAATAAAGCCAGTGTCCCTGCCTCTAGATCCAAGCAAAATGAATTAAAAAATTGTACTCGAGCTGAAGTAATTTAAAATTCAAAGGTCTGATAAGAGTGAACTATATTTCGTTGGGATGTACCTTAGATGTAATAAATAAAACAAATCATTCAGTTCTACATTTTATTCAACAGATCAACAGGAGTATTTAAAACATTGTAAAATATAAATTATTAAACTATTCAAAATATTAATATAGTAAAAACATACGTAATATTTTGTTCTACATTTGCAACAGGCAGTTGATTTACATCTAAATACTAGGGATAATTAATTAAAAAACATGTTGGAAAAGAACCTAAAAATACAACAAAATGACATTTCATTAGGTACTTTAAATGGAATTTCTATCACAGCCTATAAAATTCTAGAAAAAGCTATTTCATAATTAGACCCAATTGTTACTACGATAATAATTATTTATATTGCCAGCGCAAAAAAATACTGATTGTTATCAGTTGTTACTCACTCCAGAGATGATGTAAAAGTATTCAACAACAAAACTTCAAGAATAAATTATGTGTATTTATATAAAAGCTTCTAGCTACATAATTATTGCTCTGCAAATATTATGGCCAAAAATAAGGACACTTTATCAAATCCTTCAAGCCACCATTAAATCACATTTTAGAGAATAAAATCGACTGACAACTTTGTTTTTAATAAATAGTTGTAGCATGAAAATAATAAGTTATACTAACGCCTGATTATTTTATTTGAGCAAATAATATCATCGAAACTGTTGATGGTTATTTTATGACAGGGCACTTATTTTATGGAGACTTCGCTTGAAAAGCCACTACCGCCACTACCGCCGGACGTGCATTGCCGGCAACAATAAATATCAATTACTGCCCCACCTATCCCTGTACTATCGACAAAGTCGAAGCGTTACCACTTTCAGCGTTCTTGTTGCGTGCAGGCAACGGTGTTAGTAGCAGCCACTCGCAGCTAGGGTTACCATCCGTTCGGGTTTGTCCGGACATGTCCAGCTTTTTGACCTAATACCGGATTCTGTCTGGATTTGTCATTTGTCCGGATTTTTCCGCTTAGGTAACAATTTTCAGAATAAAAAGTAATATATCCATTTCGTAATTATGTAGTAAAACTCGAATTACGACAAAAAAGCGTTGTCCGGTACGTTGTCCGTCTCAGCTACCGCTTAAGAGGGAAAGATTTTCGATTTTATTATTATAAGGTCCGTTCTTTCAAATGTCAGCCCTTTTGTCCGGACTATTCAAATTTCGAAACGGTAACCAACTCGCAACTAAATTCTTCTGGTTATATTATAAGCAAATAAAACTCAACAAAAAAAAAAGAGCGATGCTACACACGCGCTGTCAGTGCGTACAATTTACTGCAATGCGGTGGCGCCGCGCCGTTTACTTGCGCACAGCAGTACCGCTTACCGCTTTTACGAGCTCGCGTTCTGTCGCTACGCCGTTTCAACGCACCATGTGGCATGCAGTTCTAATTTATATGTAGTACAACGCAGCGTTACCATCCATAATATTAACTTTATCACTAAGTCCAAACTCATGGTACCACGATATCGTTTTACTAAGGTAAACGATTCTTTTATCTGGAATTGTATACGTTTTTACAATAAGATTCCGGTGCATATATTAAGATTATCATTTCCCAAGTTTAAAACTTACTTGAGTTTCTTGCTCGTTTAAAAAATGATGTTTACAAGTGGAAAAATTTTACCTATGGAATAAACGACGTTGACTTTATCTTTGTTACCGCTCAAGCGTAGCAACGCCGACGCAACGCATCATGTGGCATCGCTCTTAGGAGTGGGCTACATTCACCGCATGCAAACAAAATTATTTTGGACCTGGGAATGCTTCAACTTACTGATAAACTTTACACCATACATTTCCTGTCTTTTTATTTGCAGTCTACTGTTTTGCTATTTATGAGCATATAATTAAATTCTAATATCTCTATGGCCTACTCCTACATTTTCACGTCTAACCTCTAATTCTGAATTCAGTTACATTGTATAAAAACTATTTAATAATAATCAAGGAACACATCCCTTTGCATTTAATATTTAGCTTTCCGAGACTTTTGTCTAGTTTGGCCACAGCCTTACCTAACCTCTAATTATTTTAAACTCAACCCAGCATCTACAAATCTGTCACGTATCGAAGGTTTAGTACGTCTTTCAGACTTGAATTTTAATTTTTAATTAGATTATAATTAACAACGGGTAACAAGTGCGATAACAAAACTGAAAGATCAAACAAGTATATATATATAAAAATAACAGCTACCTTGTTGATATAGTTAAAAGCACGCTGGATTTTTCACTTTGTAATTTGGACCTTATTAAAGAGTACCTGCATGCAATAAAAGCGAAAAGACTGCGCGTTTACTCCCGCTCATCAACGCGTTTTTTCGCTCTTATTAGGCTACGAATTCACGGCACTGTTTGATTGCTATTTATTATTATTTCAATACTCACGACACCACAAGTTTGTACGGTCACGTAGTCGCCAAGGTTGCATTACGGACCGCAAACTTGGCGGGAGAAGATCGTGATCATCGGCGGCCGAGCCGATCGCAGAGAGCGCGGGTGACCGCATCCCGCGCATAAAACGCGTTTTGAAATGTGCTACTAAATTTCGATACCTCCAATTTTTGGACCTGTTCAGTTTTCACAAAATTTTTTGTTTTTTTGGAATTTTGTTTTTTGAGTATAATATTATTAAGTAAATATGTATGGTTACAAAAAAAACAGAAAATGACCAAAAGATAAAGGCGTGGTGTTCATTGGAAGTATTGATTTTACATACATACACTCTACAAAAGCGGCGGTCCCGCAACAGCGGCGGGAACGGGTAAAAACCGCTCCGTGAGTTCGTAGCCTTAGGGTCAAGTCACACTGAAAAAACAAAGGCGCACAGCGGCCGGTGGAGCTAGCACGATGCCTCTTTTAACTAGTCGCTACAGGTCTCGCGTCTGCTCGCGGTGCCGCACTATTCTATCACTTGAAAAACTTTTTATCTTAGAAAAATTCAAAACGCTAAGTAATACTTTGGGCCAAAAATGCTCCTCCGGCCGCTGCTCCTTCAGTGTGGCTTGACCCTTGCTTTGACTAAGGGAACGTTCCCATTATGTCGTGTCGACAGACAGTCGTGCAGTTTAAAGTGTCGTGTCTTGTATATTTCAATGAAGTGGTTCACATATAATAACAACACGAATAACTATAGTTCACGACTTTTTTGACGTTACGACGACATACTGTCGAGACAATGGGAAGAGCTAAGAAAAATGACAGTCGTCCAACGATAAATAAAACATCACGACAAAAACGTGACGACAGATATAGCAGTCACTATTGTCGTCACGTTTTATTTATCGTTGTCTGCAGGTGTTCTGCTGCTGTACATCAAACGATTCTGTCGTGTGAACAACAAGGTGGCTGCCGTGAGCCGATAAATTATCGTCACGATCCAATAGGAGTCGCTAGACACGACAGTCGTTCAATGATAAAAAACGTCCACGACAGTCATGATATGAACAGGCTAAAAACGACAGTCGTCCAACGATAAATAAAACTTTACGACATAATGGGTACGCGCCCTTACCGTACGTATACACTATTTTCAATTATTAGTTATTATTACTATAGATTTCGTATAAACCAGAATTCCCAGCATTAGCTCTAAAACAAACCACTATTTTTGTACGTAATGAAAACATACATACGAAACAAACGAAGTCAGATAACCCTTACCTGTAATCTGCAGCTCATCGGACTTCGAGTTCCTCAAAAGACTTTCCTATAAGATATGTCCATGAATGCTGTGACAGCTGTATCGATTGGTTTCACGATGAACGGAATTGAAGAAAGCCCTATGGCCACTGTCATCCACTTGCGAGTTGAACGGGGTATTTTGCCAAAGTATTTAGCGAGCCCCTTACCCGAGTAGTGGGATATTCTGAAAGAGTGTTATATCATTATTGTTATAATACCATTTTTATAGTATATTTATACACAATATTAGTGAGTAAGTGGCAAGGCGTTGGAACTTGTTATATCTCAACGGCAGAATTCAGAAAAGCAGAACAAAAATGAAAGAAAAGAAAGCAGACATAAATGTTGTGCCTACTTTGAGTTCACCGGTTAAAACGTGTCTTCCGCAGGGCTCAATATTTGGACCTTTCTTATTTCTCATTTATATTAATGATCTACCTTTCTTTGTTGAAGACCTTTTCGGAATAGTATTGTTTGCTGACGTTAACTAAGACCAAATTAGTGATACCCTTTCAAAGGTAGTTTATTGGTTTGATGCTAACAATGTATTGCTTTTGCTAAGAAGACAAAGTGTACTAAATTTGAATTACCTAATGTGAAATCAACTGGAAATGAATGGAGAGAAGTTAGACCTTGTTAATAAAGCTGACTTTTGGGAATGACCTTAGATAGTAAAAGTATATGTGTGCGTGTTAACTTCTATGGTTTCCACATATATCTATTTATTTAGATACACCATCGGCACATATATAAACTTATACTGTTTTAATATATAATTTTTTATACAGTATGTTGTACAGTCAAGAGCACGTCAAGCTTGAAACTTTGTACTTTCGACAGTTCTTATCGTAAGCGGCGTAGAGCTGGATTTAAATCTTAAGTGTCAAGCTTGACGTGCTCTTTACCGTTACAGGTCTATATGTACATACAAAATTTACGAAAAAAACCTTAGTTTAAAAAGAAAATAGAAACAAAACGAATGTATAGAAAGAAAAGAAAACAAACTATCTAAGAAATTACATCTTTGACCAACAGATTAAGCTCCGCTGCATATGTGAGCTTACCGATATTGGTACTGCTAGACTAGTTTAGTTTACTTCCATAGTATAATGTCCTACGGAATTCTCATGTGGGGTAAAGCTGCAGATATACAAACCATAATTGTGATGCAAAAATGAGCGATTCATTCTGTGTACCGTTTAGGTTTTCTCTCAGTGAAAAGTTTAAGGAGACTGATATCATGACTATAGCATCACATTGCATTTACTCAAATAAATATTTTGTATGCCCGTAAAAGCATACATAATTTAATTAACAATGAAGATATCCATAATAAGAAATGAAACTATTTTTCCGGATTTAAATCACGTATATTTGTTTTTTCAAACAAACCGACGTTTCGGGCCCTTTACAGGTCCCATGGTCACGGTTGACTGAGGTGGTACAGTCTTCAACCAGTTATGTTTAATATTAATGCAAACCACGCTATTTTTTCACTATACTTACAATGGTTATTAATTAAATACCTTATTTTTAATTTTAGAAAGAAAACATTACAATTTACGCTACATTAGGTTTTACAAATTATTTTATGGAATGAATTTTTATTAAGTTTAATTTATTAATAATTATTAATAGAAATAAGAATAAACTAAAACATATTAATTAGTACTGCAGTCTTATATCTGATTAGAGGAAATTCTGTATCCCAAACTGATATCCATAATATTAGAAGTAAGGTGCCATTATCATGGTGCCACAATTTCGTTTAACTAAGTTAAACGATTGTTTTATGGGGAATTGTATAAGTATACCTAAATTAATTTGCAACACACGATATTGACACGCATATTTGTTAAAGTTTAGAAAATAATTTTAACTCATGATCAATATAATATAATTACATGATTTAATTCCGCCTTCCCGTTTCCATCACAGAGGGAGTAGGCGTAGGCTTGGGTTACACCCCTATGTTGTGTATATTCCAAAGATCCGCACGAAGCGTTACGCTTCCACATTTATATGGCGGAGTGGGATTCCCTGCCTGCAGACTTGTTCCCTGAACGTGATAGCGCATTATTTAGGTGTGCATGCTGCATCGTCACTTTCCATCAGGTGAGATGCAGGTCAAATGCTTGAATATAAAAAATATTTGAATAATATTACAGTGAAAAAAAATGACTATTTTTATTTCGTATTAAAGGGGAATTCATTGATATCCACTGCAATTTACATAAACTACTTCGAGGCTATTGAGTATTGATCAGCGCTTTCTTGATATAAGACGGAATTTCGACCTTTTCCTTTTGCAGAGAACAAAAAGTAACGAGAATGGACGCTCTGCGCCCCTCCCTAGATTTAGATACCGCACCACGCCCCGCACATTGACGGTCACATTGACTGAACGACAACAAGGCTGTCGGCGAGCCGTTCTCGCGCTAAGACGGCTTTGACATTTGAAATTTTTTCATTTATTCATTACGAAACCTGTACGTTAATATACAGGGGTCGGCACGAGTTGTTTTCCAACTTTAAAATGAAATAAAACATTTGCATGTGGCTCAAATTGAGATAACATGCGTTCATTTGACGGTCAACGAGTTTGGCTTTTTAAAAAATTGATGCACATAGACTAGTCATCAGTTGTTGATGCCGAATTCGAAATTCGAAATTCAAAGACAACAAAAATGGCGAACAAACATTTTTCAACTGATTTGGTTTTACGGTTTTGTTTAATAACCCCGCACACAGACCGAAAAAGTATGGCTGTTCTCAAGGAAGCATTCCCAGGGCGCCTGATTTCCAGGTTCGGGGACATCCACTGGCCCGCAAGGTCACCCGACCTGTCTGTCCCCGACTTTTTCTTGTGGGGATATCTGAAGGAAAGGATCTTTCGTCACCAACTTAACTCTCTGGCCGAATTAAAACAGAAGATTCGTGATGAAATTCAAAACATTTCAAATGAAATGTTAGAAAAAGTGAAAGAAAATTTCATCAAAAGGCTCCAACTTTGCAGAGATGAAAATGGGGGACATCTTGCAGATATTGTTTTCAAAAAATAATTTTAAAAAAGCCAAACTTGTGATCTCAATATTGTTAAGAAAGATTAAAATTTTATCAATAAATAAACTTGTTATGTCATTTTAAACTTGGAAAACAACTCGTGCCGAACCTTTTATAACATCATTGTAAATTACTATTTATAATGGTCGTGAATTGTGCTGTGAACGGCTTTTTATCGTCATCTAAACGGGAGAAAGAGAGTTTCTTTCGTTTTCCGAAAGATGAAACGAAGATGACAAAAACTTTCCGTCTGAGAATCATTCAGCTATTGTTTTCGTCATTTATTTAGCGCAGAGTACCAGAACTTGCTTACTAGACGCCATAACTTCGTGAGCTAGTAGACAAAGGTTCTCGAATTTCCAATTTGTATTGCCGATAAATAGTACGTAGTGAATATACCTAATTATTAACTAGGTAATGATAAACTTGGGCACGCAGTTTCAAATGTACAAATACATGACAGGCAAATGACTCCACTCCACCTGATGTTAAGTGGAAAGTGGTCTCCAAACGCGAAGGAACCTAGTGCAGCGATGGAACCCTCACTGCACTAGCCACCTCCACCCTGCCTGCTTACAATATGCCTCTTCACGCCTCGTTTGAAGGACCCCATATTATAAGAGGGAGGGAAGACATGTGCCGGAAGGGAGTTCCATTTGTCAACCGTGCGGCAGAGAAAGGAGCCACCGAACCTTTTAGTATGCGATGGAATGCGGCAGGTAGTGAAACGGTGACTACGAAGGCCAGCACGCGTGCTTCTGAGCAGGAACGGGGAAGGGGGGATGAGGTTGAACAGCTCTTCAGAGCACTCACCATGGTACATGCGATAAAAGGCGATAAGCGATGCAACATCTCTACGCAGTTGCAGAGGTTCAAGGCGTGATGAGGCTTTTAATATGTTTTTTAAATAAATCTTCAATATTATTCTAGATAGTGAATTAATGAACAATATATTTTTATATCGATGTAAATACCTAAAGAACATGTATAATTATTAGGATTGTATTAATAGAATTATAGATAACAGATTCGCTTAAGATTTTCACTGTGTTGTCGCTCTGACCACAAAGTGATGGGTAACTCTGCCACTTCACGCACATATTTGAGCATGTGCAGATAGCGCCTTGCTGTATGTAGTAGTAGTAGTGACTGTAGTATGTAGATTGTTAGTCGTCTTGAGTTATTGAGTCCATGATATAACTCAACTTTGATAAAAATGTTAGAATTGCCGTTTTTCATACAGATAACAAACTAAGGGTCGTATTCTAGAACTCCACTCAATGCTCAAGTCAGGATTTGAGTATGGTTTAGAGCACTCGAAATCATACTCAAGTCCCTGCCATTAGAGTCGTATTTCCAGTGCTTGAAATCATACACAGATCCTGACTTGAGCATTGAGTAGAGTTCTGGAATACGACCCTTAGTGAACAACTTTAAAAAGTAAAAATAATTCCATGTGATTGTGATACCTGTTGATTACCACTCCTGGTATAATGACGGACGCCAAGGTCTGCCAGATGAGAGCATCACCAGCGTCAACTATCATTTTTGAAAGCCGACCGTCTCTCTGAAAAGAGAAAATACATTTATGTTAAAGTGTTTTTGTGGCTAACAGAGCAAGGGACTTGAGCATTCAAAAGCCTTGATAGCTGTCTACAGTGCGAATCACTACAGAGAAGCTCTGTCATTGGACAGGAACTGCTCAATAGAGTCTTAACAGGACATTGTGGCTTGAACAAGCAGATGTCAAATATTGGTCAGAGAGAGAATAGAGAGTGTAGATTCTGCCACGAGGCGGATGAAACTTCTGTTCATCTTCTCACCCAGTACTACCCCCTGATGGGCGTACGAAGCTCCATACTGGGAAGGCACATGCCACAACCAGAGGACATAAAATCTGTCGGTGCCAGGAAAATCTTTCACTTCTTCAATGCTGTCGCCCTTGACACTGAACTGTAATTAATGGTGACCACAATAGATCAGTTCATGGTTGCATGTTTTATGCCCCGAATGAAACCACTCTAATAATGATGATAATAAAGTGTATTTTTACATTACTGCTGCTTATTCATTTCTGCCGCCAAGCGATAATGTGAGCATTATGGGGTTCCGGTTTTATTTATCGTTGGACGACTGTCGCGTTTAGCCTGTTCCCATATCACGACTTACTGTCGTGACTGTGTCGTGGACGTTTATTTTATCGTAGAACGACTGTCGTGCCTAGCTGTTCCCACTAATCATGATGACAATGTATCGGTTCACGGCAGCCACATAGTCGTTTGCATGACAGAATCGTTTGAAGCTACGATTATCTGTCGTCACATTTTTATCGTGATGTTCTTTTATCGATGAACGACTGTCGTTCTAGCTCTACCCATTGTCACGACAGTCTGTCGTCGTAACGTCAAAAAAGTCGTAGTAGAGCTCCTTGTGAAAGAGTTTGTCTAGAGAAGTACTGCCACCTTGCCTATTTCTACCGCCAAGCATTAATGTGAGCATTAACTGCGTTTTGGTTTTGAAGGGTAAGAGTGCTGGTAAAACAGGCACATGGGACTTGTCAACTTATGTCTCAGGGTGACAGGCGCAGTGGCTGTTCCTCAGATTCTCTGATAATTCTTTGAG
This sequence comes from Hyposmocoma kahamanoa, assembly GCF_003589595.1. Classification (NCBI taxonomy): domain Eukaryota; kingdom Metazoa; phylum Arthropoda; class Insecta; order Lepidoptera; family Cosmopterigidae; genus Hyposmocoma; species Hyposmocoma kahamanoa. The sequence continues at coordinate 6,706,184 of NW_020653575.1, read as the reverse complement.
TGGCACTGGAACTGTAATGGACAGGCGTGTGGCTTACCAACAGGCACACAGCTGCACTTATATTCATATCCGCACATATATGCACTTACATATCAAATAGGTTATTTTAGATGCAGTCATCGAGTACATAACCAGAAATAGAGACGAAATAAGGGCCATCCATCCCTGGCAACTCATCAGGCAAATGGGCCTTGTATCACTTTTAAATTTCAACTCTCGTTTGCACTGAAATTACAAATTAGAAAGCTAAAATGGTACAGCGCCAACAACTGACCAGCGTGTACGTCTCCGCTTATTCCAATAATATTCCGTATTTATTTTAATAAAGACAATATCTCTAGCAATGATATCAATCTGTTCCATTCGGTGGTGTGGGAAAAACAGCAAAACATCTAATTACAAAACGAACGAAATCACTTTTCATCGGTAATTAAATATTAAATATGTTACTTTTTCAATTTTCGCCCATTATAGCAAAGCTCAAGTTAAACTGGTATACTTCGCCACCCGTGAGTTGTTTCGAATTCAGGCTGGCCAAAGCACTGTTGTCACCGTAACGATTTGGCAGAATAGTTTTCAAACAAATTAAATGACATTTCGTATCTAATTCTGGTTATATACTCGATAGATGCACTATTCACACTTCATTATATTTATTATTTGTTGCATTGTTGTTGGTTCTGACTGAAAACCAACGCCTTAAGGAACTTACGCATATTAATCTAAGTAAGCGCTCTTTCACTGCTATAAAATGTTTTATGTTTCCTTTTGTATTTAATCTGTATTTGTGTCATATTAAATGAAGTGTTTGTATATCTACCTATATAACATACTGATTATTTGTTTGCTATCATGCATTCCCTTTGCTATATGTGATGTGAACAAACCCTCAATGAAGCTTGGCTCTTGTGCGCAGTGTCAGCGATAACGTAGAGCATCGCCACGCCGTAGCTGGCGCGCACCACGCTGCGCGGCACGACCGGCCGGAACGACTCGCCCACCTCATTCGCATACCCTGGAACATGGATTTGTTCAGTGATGGGTACATAACTAGAGACGAGAGGTAAGAACATTTGAGCAATATTAAAATAGTATTTTACATAATAATCAATAGTCGGAAATAGGAGTTCCACATTTATAGGTACAGCAAGACTTGTTGCCGTTCCGTCAATGTGATCATCAATTTGCGGGGCGCGGTGCGGTATCTAAAGCTAGGGAGGGGCGGAGAGCGACCATTCTCGTTACTTTTTTATTCTCTGCTTTGGTAAAAGGTCAGTTGTCTACTGCATTTTTTTACATGGCACCATTAAAATTACTTTAAAATCCAACGTCGACTACCTGGATCAGAAGCTTTGTCCTAAGATGCAGTAAAACCATTTCCGGAAATCGGGAATTCGAAAAGAGTAATTAATTAATATTTGGTGGTTTTAACAACACTATGTCGCTTCTTGTAGCTATATCTATACATGTATTATTATATCATGTGGAACACCTCGATACCTCCAATGAACACTAGGCCCACTTTATTTTTTGGTCATTTTCTGTTCAACAGCCATATTTACTTACTAATATTATGCTCTCCAAATTTAGTGAGAAAGAAACACAAAACAAAATTTGAAGAAAAACAAATTTTGTGATAAAAAATAAAAAACAAAAAACAAAATAAAACCAGAACGGTTCGAAAAATTAAGTTGGCACAGTGTTCATAGGAGGCAACGACCTTTTTCCGACCACTGATTATTATTCACGACTAGTATTATCATATAAACTTTTAGAGGCTTTATATTAAATTATAATGTGTGGCTACATGAAGCCTGCAAAAGTAAACAATTCATTATATTGTGTTTTAAATATAATTATTTATTTTATATATGAAACGGCCCTTCGTTCACTCAGAACGACGAGGTCCATGATCACCTAAATGTGTCATCAGCAGCTGCTGAGATCAACCAACACAAAACTAAGCACGAAGTGTCAGACCACTCATCGGGACTTTTAGATCCGTCAACCATGGTCATGCAGTTTACGCGAGGCCAAAGCTATAATTGGGAGGCGAGGTACAGGCCACTCCACCAAAACCGTCGTACCTCATTTGCAAGATTAGCTTATGGCTTGGTGGTTGATTGCAAATAAAATAATAATAATAATAATGATAATAATCTCAGTACAGAGTACTAAAAAAACCGACATCAAAAGTACGTGGAATTACATCTATTTGCCAAGTTTTATTGAAATATTCCCTTGTTCGCCACTATACAGGACTTGACACAGGAGATAACAAAAATCGGTTGTCACTACTCAAAGTATATTGAGAGAGAAAAACGCCTTGAATTGGAGAATAGCAAAACCAGCCTTTAAAATAATTGCTCCTTACGTAAAATTTAGGCGCTATTTATAAAAATGAATGTTCATGCGTGATCAGCCACCCTTGGAGGTGGATGATTTTCTTCAAAATGAAATGGGACCACTATGGAAGTAGCCTTTTTTTTCAACAAAAAAAAATCATGAAAATCGGTTCACAAATACCGGAGTTATCGCGTAACATACATACATACAAAAAAAACCTACAGTCGAATTGAGAACCTCCTCCTTTTTTTGAAGTCGATTAAAAACAAAAATGGAGGGAAAGAATAAATTAATATGAGAACCAAACATGTTTAGGGAGACATCCTCCATCATGAGCTCATTCAGTCAGAGATTAAATAATAACATTCATGGACTGATGCAAATCACAGAAATCTAAAAAACTAGGCTAGTTAGCGGACCACTTAAGGGATTCTACTCTTTGTCTCTGTTCGACATCCATCTGACAATTACTGTTGAATAAGTAGTACTCAACCAAATAAAAAAAATTAAGTATAAAGCTTCATTCGCATCGTATGTCTTCTTAATTTGGTTGCTTATATATTTATTTGACAGTAATTGTTTCGGGCAGATGTCAGAGAACAAGAGTACAAGGTCAGAGACACACAGACAGCGACTTGAACTAATCTGAGCACATCTCAACAATAACAATGCTGCCCTCTCTGCAAGCTCACCCATTTGAGCTGTCAAACTGACTGTCCATAGTGATGATGCAACATGGCCAAGACAGGTTATCAAATCTGATTTATGAATAACTAAATAACTTCCGTAATCATAACAAAATTACATTTAATAATATTAACCCACGTTTGTCTTTCCATAATGCATGTAAACAATAGATTTAATTATGTTACATTACGCTTAAAGTGACAATAATTCTTATTATTATTATATCTATTTTAGACTCTCGCCTCTCCCAAGCCCTAATTAATTTTGAATTTTTAAAAGGGACAGGCGGTATTTCCCAGCAATGGTACAGTCAGCCAGAGTCAGGGACTCAAGTTTTAAAACCGGTGAACAATATGTGCCATATTGAGCAGGAATGCGTTCTGCATTTGTGCTGGAAGCAACATGCCACAGAAATCCGACGGCATCCAGCTGTTAGAAAGGCTGACTGGAATTAACCTATTTGCGGACAAAACAATTGGGATTATTTCAGTGGAGGCCACGTCCCATGTCGGTGAACTCGAGTGCCAAGTCAAGATATCTCCGGCGTTTCTCGGTTTCGGCTTTCATGAGACCCTCGTCATGCGATATGGTAATGTCCACAAGAAATACCCTTGACTGCGATCAATCCAATATCACAATATCAGGCTTATTCGCAAGAATAGGCCTGTCCGTGATAATTATTATTATTATACACAAAAAACCAGAATAGTTAATTCAACATTAACTGAATTTGAAAAAGGTTTGTTTGAAAGGTGATATATATCCAGAAAGTTTCCTTTACTTTTCAGTTTATTTCCAATAAGCTTATAAAGTCACTATTACTATTATTATTTGGATACCTATTCTGCCCTTGTAACGAAATGAGGCACAACTGTGCGTACTTTACACAACAGTTACACAACATTCCAAGGGCAGTATTTTAGACTCTATTATTATTATTATTATTAGGGTGGCTTCATTCAGGGCCTATGCATCCCCTCATCACTGCGACCATTGACTGATCTATTGTGATCACCACTAATTACAGTGTAGAGCCAAGGCCAACAGCATTGAAGAACTTAAAGACTTTCCTGGGTCCAACAGATTTTATGTCCTATGGTTGTGGCATGTGCCTACCCAGTATGGAACTTTGTATGCCCATCAGGGGCATAAAGTTATATATGCTCTTTGCATTAAAATTATCTTTCCACCGTCATACAAGCAATCAAACTATCAACTTTTATGTCACAATCTAAATTGCACGGATTATCAAAAGATAAACAGATTTATATGATACAGGCAGAAAGGCGACAAAGCAATGACACATTTATTAATTTAAGAAACTCACCAAGATAGCGCACCCATGTGTCTCGGAAGAAATCAGTTTGACAGTAGGGCCCTTTGCAGGGATTACCCATGGCTGATAAAAGTTACAATATGTCCGTTTTAAAGCTCAACGCTGTAGTATCTGGCTGCGCTCATCATGTGCCGCCGCGATAACGGAGTGCTGCTGTGTTTGCGTTGTTAAATTTCTACAGTTATTATGTAAACATAAAAATTTATGCAGCCAACTAGATACGCCTTACGCGAGACTTCCATTAACTAACTGCGTGCGTCGATCTCGGAACATCTGACGAAAACTGAATGAAACCTACTTACAGAACACATGGTTTGAACAAATGAGAACATTTAACCATTACATTCATTTACAACATTTAAAAATTTTCTATTTTGAATAAGTTTGACATTTTAACATTGACAATGACGTTGACCTTTGAGTTGCTATATTATGTAATTGGCATAAATGCAAACTAAAAAAAAGCACGTTTTTATTTACTTTAGTTAATTAAACAAATCTATTTCACAAAACCTTGATTCAGATGACGATGAAATCGCGTATAATTGTTTTTTCAAACAAACCAGGTATCTGCGACAGTAATCTGGCAGGGGAACTTCAGCATATAAAACAAGTCCTACATGCGAATAAGTTGAATATGCCAAGCCAATCCCGCAGGCCCCGTGTGAAACCACTAACAGTCGACCGAAGACCTGCCATTTTACCTTACTTAAGAGGTATTATTTAGTACTTTTGTAACTATAGTGAAAAAATAGAGTGGTTTGCATTAATATTAGACATAACTGGTTGATGACTTTACCACCTCAGTCAACAGTGCTGTAAAGGACCCGAAACGTTGGTTTGTTTCAAAAAACAAATATAAATGCGATTTAAATCCGGAAAAATAGTTTCATTTCCTATGATAAGAACTCGATACGCATCCTTTTGATTTTGCATTTCTGCCCTTGAAAATATGTTAATAATGTAGAAAGCGGGTAACACTCCTATCAGCTGTTTTCAGTTTCGCAGCTGTCATTCATTTGTGTGTCAATGTCATTGTGCTGTCATCTGATGATGGTGACCGGTCGTCGCGCGCGAGTAGATGTAATTTTTTATTTGTAAATAAATCCTCTTTAATAATAATTGTCTTGCTTTGAACATTTGTATACGTGCAAAATAATATGTGACTGGACTATGAGAAAGTGCATGAAGATTTCTGTGTGCGAAAAATGTGAATAAAACAAATTGGTACTTAGTTTTGTGTAAATAGGAAAATTTGTTAATTTTAGAACTTAAAATTGAAAAGGTATCGTAAGGAATTTAGTTTCTTTTATTAATGGCATTCTGTACACCATGCAGGCAAAAAACAATTATTTATTTGCAAACAGTAGTGATGTGCTTTGTCAGTATTGTCGAGATATCGATATGTTCCAATGAGGCAAACGTACACAGACGACAACTTTTATTTAAACCATCAATGTCGTCTGCGTATAATTTTACCTCTCGCAATCACATATATTAAAAATAGACTGCCGCTACTGGGAAAACAAGGAAACATTGTCGGCCAAATATCATAAAAACAATCGATATTGTAAAATTAATTACCAGATTTCTGTAAATTAAATTAATTAGAATGATATCGGGAGCTCGTGACTGTAGTTATTCTTACTTAGCATATTTATTTTGGACGCGAAGGTCATCCGCAATAATTCTTTCGTGCGTACTATTATGAAAAATGTGTTCACTCTTGCTTTACATACGTTTAAATTAAAATATAGTTCCGGTATGAGAAGTACTGGTCACTCTTCCGGAGTTAACATGGTTACTCAGGTATTCATAATACAAGCAACTCCTTTTGTTTTGTGCGTATTTGATGACAATATTTGGCACATCTAGAATACACATCACGATCGCCGAAACTTCTGTATGGTGAAATTATATGGACAGCATTAAGTTAGTAGCAGTAAAGCAAGCTCCTTACGAAAGTGTTCGTCCAGCCAACCTTACCTATTTTTGCCGCCAAGCAGTAATGTGAGCGTTACTGTTACTTCCCGTCTTGTTCGTGTCGTCACCAGACACATGACTTATTCGTCCCGTCACTTGGTTTTATTAAAAAAAAAATTAAATGAAACTATTTTTCCCGGTGCAATTTATTTTATGACACTTAATGATGGGATGAACAAGTTATGAGTCTGTTGTCGGCGACACGCCTGTCCATAACAGTTGCAGTGGCACTCAGAGCTTTAAATTACAAAAATCTGAGACATAAATTGAAAAGTCCCATATACCTGTAATTTCACCTGCACGCTTCAGAAACAGAACGCAGTAATGCTCACACTGCTTGGCGGCAGAAATAGGTAGTGGCAGTACTTCTCTGGACGAACTCTTCACAAGGAGCTCTACTGCTACAGATTGTACTATATTGTCAATGTCCAATGTGAATTAGGTATGCTTGTAAAGCATGAACAATCAAATTCATTGTTTCCTTGGGATTGAGTAGTCTTTGTTTTTTGTACGTTAAGAAAACCTTCTTTTCATAGTCAATTGCTGTACAATGTCGTTTCGGTGGCTAATTAAATGTTTTGTTTACCAATTAATAAAAAATAAAAAAGGGAAAATTACAAAACTCTTCCTGATTTATATTAGTTATATAATTCCATAATAATTGTCGTAACTACGGCAGCTCCAGCGCAAACCTAGTAAAATACAATTTAAAAAATGTACTAGAATACTACTCCAATAATAAGTACTCACCAAATTGCGTTGACAGCCGCTTCAAAGTTCTGCAATTTACCAAAGATTTGGAAGCTTTAAAACCTAGTAAACCTAGACACATAATCTGTTTCGTGACCGGTCAAAAGTCTTGTAAGTCACTTTAATCAATTCAAAACGTAGCAAGCATTTGAGACTTACTAGATTTTGAAGTAGTAACAGCGTCGTACTATCCACTAATTAATGGATAATAATCTTTAATGATACTGACAATTTTAAACGTTTTGTTAATGTCAAATAAAATCAAATTTTGTTCCAAATTTTGCAATTTCTAATGCAATAACAAAACTAAACACCAAGCAAATGCTCATACTGTTTTGATTCTGGCTGCTCTATTAACTTAATTATGTACATAATTAGTCAGGTTAGTAGGGGTCTAAAATATGTAACATATAAGTCGTAATCATTTTTGTGAGACCAACTTATTCATTGATTGGTACCCGATTTTGATTTGTGTTTTTGGCCTCTCTCGTCGGTGATTGGTAGAAAGTGTGCAAACGCAATTTCGAAAAGTTTTTTAGGGGAACACGTTTTAGTTTTTGCCGACTGTCTTAAAATATTTACGTCCTGTTTTAAATTCAATTTTAAAACTGAAACTTAATTAAAACCAAAATTTATTTTTAAAACAGGACGCAAATATTTAAAATCAGTCGTTAAAACACAAAGCATGCTTTCCTGATAACATTTTTCGAAATGGCGCTTTCGCCGACAAACACCGACGTCCTGTAAAATTGTGTCTAAAGCACTTAGCCATTTATTGATAACAAAAAAGTTAAAAGTAAAAAAAATTAACAAACCCGAAAAATTATCAAATCAAATAAATAATTACAAAGAGCAACCCCTAGAGTTTCTTGCTCATTCGTCTTAGGGGAATCTGCCTTACGAATGAGCGGTAGAGTTTAACCAATGTGACGATTTCAAGTATAATAATGCTTACCTATGAAATAAAGATTATTTTGATTTTTGATTTGATTTTAATAATAATAAGCTGCATAAAAACAATAATAAAAAAATTAAAATACAAATAAAAATATTATCGTCAAATTACTAACAATAAATTAATAGCATCACACAATATAGTGATTGTTCAACAAGCCACGTTTTCAAGAGAAATGTAAATATATTCATTGATTTTAGCACGTTATCTGGCAACCTACTTACTAGGTTTTGTTGTGAAGCAACCGACTATTTGTAGCATTTGTAAGTAAGAAAATAATTATTGTAGTTCTTACTCGTCGTATTTAGCTTGTGGAAAAAATGTGAATTGCTATAGGTATTTATGTAAGTCTTTAGCACTGACTTAAAGTCACGTGAAAAATGCGTCACCGTCACAAGCACTGTGTATTATTGCTCACACTACTAAAGCTACAATTATATTCACTCGAGGATTGCGTATTTCCCCTAAGGTATAATAAGTATACAATTTCCTTAACGCTAAAACCTGTATTTCAATCCGTTCATCTTCAAATTGAATAAAAAGCCACTAAGTTAAAAACAGTTACTAAGAATTTATTTCGCGAAACGACACTATGTAACACGTTTGTGCAATAAATTAGCTATATACCATTTTAAGACTGGTCAAGTCACACTAAATACATAACATACGTTTTACACTGAAATACATGACTGAAGACTCGTAATTTATATTATCAATGGCAATTTTACACAAATAAGTAAGTTAATAAATTCGTATAAGCTTGTGGAAAATTTATATTTTTTTTTATAATACCAAATAACGGGACGAACGAGTCGTGCGCCTGGTGGTAAGCGACCCACCAGTAATGCTGACATTACTTCCTTGCAGCAGAAATAGGTAAGGTGGCAGTACTTCCCTGGAAGAACTCTTTTGCAAGGAGCTCTACTGCTGCTACATTTTATACGTAAGAAGATGAGTGCTTTGTTCACGATAAAATTTCATTGCTCTTCTTGTTGCTGTATGATAAAGATTACGGCACCTGAAAAAAAACAAGCAACAATTAAAGTTTTATACTGAAATGTTAAACGCCTACTCAAAATTAGGCAGTGCCACTGCGCTCGTCAGCCTGAGACATAAATTGATAAAGACCCTTTAAAACAGTGAACACTTGGCAGCAGAAATAGGTAAGGGAAGTCTGCGAAGTATACTTTCACGGCTCTTTCACGGCTACTATAATATTAACAACGAAAACTTTATTGAAAATCAAATAATCATACCATAGGTAAAATTTTTACACTTGAAAACGTCATTTTTTAAGCTACTGCTCGTTCACTACGCTGACCTCCCCGAGAAGAACGAGCAAGAAACTCTACGGATTGCTCTTTTCAAATAAACTTAAATGCTATAGAATAAGTTTGAATCATATTTGTGTGGAATCTAGACTTGTTGTCTTTCCATACTCTTCAATTTTGTAATAGGGATTTTCAATTAAAATACTTTTAATGTAAGTTTTAAACTAAGGAAATGATAATCTTAATATATTCTCCGGAATCTTATTATAAAAACGTATACAGTTGCCCGTAAAAGAATCGCTTACCTTAGTTAAACGAAATCGTGGTACCATGACTTTGGACTTACTTCTAAGGTTAATATTTTGTATATCTTATTTTTTCATGAAATTTTCGAAAATTTTTACGGGCAAGCAAAATATTTGTGTGGCATCACACGTCATGATACCAATCTCCTTAAACTTTTCCCTGAGAGAAAAACCCGAGAACCTGACACAGAACGAATCGCTCTCTTCTTACTTTAAAACACAATAAGGTTTCACTAGTATGTTACACAAGGATATTGACTACAGCGACACGATCTAATGCTTAAGACAATAAGTCATTGTAGATGGTTTCATAAATTAGCAGATGTTAGTCACGTGTTTCTTCAGCATGACGTTACTTTTTACAAAAGATCTCGCTACATTTATGCCTTTGATATTTCTAATAAGTAACACCTACGTAACATGAAAAAAATATGTAATTTAACTATCCACCGGAAAACGAGCTAATCACCAATGAATTTCCGTTCAATTCGTCATTGTTTTAAACAACCAATGTGGTTAATAATCAGGTTCCTATCTTCAAACATTATGATCAAAATCCATCTTTAAAAATACATAAAAACATAATGATCGGCTGTGAACTGGCAACCGGTAACGGTTATCGGTTAACGGTTAAGATAGTAATATCTTAATTTTGACAACTTTACACGATGAAGAAACAAATTGGTTGCGTCATTTATGTAGCATCTGATTTACTCTTAGGGGTTACTAAATAAAAATGCGTAGGGTATGTGTCATAAAAATATTTAAAAACTACGTATTTTTATTTAATAAATCAGATGCTATATAAATGACGCAAACATTTTTTTCTTCACCCGTAAAGTTGTCAAAATTCAGATAGTACCGATTGCCAGTTCACAGTCTATACTCCACAAAATTAGGTAATTATGTAATTTCATTGAGTTAATCTCTACTTCGTAAATAATTGTAAGCCCAAATTCAGAACTTTACAGGGAAAAAACTTTAATATATTGGAAGGACTAGAATGGACTAAAATTATACCTCCGATTCTAGAGGTGTTACAATTTTATTAAATTTGAATTAATATACTCATTTCATGCTTTATAATTTTATAGCTCAGTACATTGACTTACAATAGTATAATAGAATTACATACTACATAAAAAAATACAACCATTTTTGCGATAGAAGTCAATGTATACAATATTATATCGCACACTGAGAATGACAATGACACAATGCTCAATTTTTGATTATGTGATAACTACAATTTCTTACTACTATATAACTGCCTCTGTTACCATGCCAGACTGCCATGCAGAGGTCCCAGGTTCGATTCCCGGGCCGGGAGAAATATTTGTATGGCCTACATTTTTCTCTTGTGAGTTGGATGTAATTTGTGGTTGTCTATGTGTGTGTCCATGGCACCCGCGACACAAGGTTTCCCTAGTGCTATGTTGAGTGTGTGCGTTAGAAAAAAAAGATCAAAAAGATCATTACTAAACGAAGATTTTTGAATGTGGTTTTCAGCGGAAATAAAAGGGAATCTACATAGTTTTAGAAGTATTATACAAATTTTCACCTACCACAATAAAATATAGCTACTTTTGAGAATTTCGTTTAGTATCACTATTCCTCATAATCTTTTCATGTAAATTAACATTTCTTATTATGCAATATCGTCACAAGGGATTCATAAAAACAAATTATGCCATGAAACTTAATTTTAAACTTCGAATATAAAAAGATAAATTATTATTACTCTATACCTAACCAGCTTCGATCTGGCTCAGCAATCCTGTATTGTATTAGTCTTAATGCAAAACATGTGCAAAAAGACACTATCCTAAAATGACGACACCCTTCACGGAGTTACTGGTAAATTGTTTGATGATGCTTATACAGCATAATTCATTCGTTATGTCTTGTAGCAAAATTCTACGCAAACAATATACACGGGGTTTTTGCATTATAAAGTTCGTACTTTCAAATCCAAAAGAACAATGACATTAAAAATAAAAAAACGTATTTTATCTACACACTTAACATAAACTCTCTATAATGTGTTCAAAAACCGCAAATTACGACCAGCACAAAGGTAAACTGTTTTGTTAGAACAAATTTCTTATCTGTGAAAATGTTATTATTACTTCAGGTGATTCGCTCTGGACCTTTTGGAGGGAAAAGTGTCATTTTTATTTTGACTTTCAATTATTTTGTGAAATCTAGTTTAAAGTGGAATAGGATAGTGCTATTGTGCCTTAATCGAAGATTAAAACGCGAAATTATACGAATCTCGAAATAAAATACCCGTATCGGCCCGTTTTAAGGAATCCCGAGTCAATCCAAGCACGCCGCCTCAAATTGCCTATCCTCTTTGTGGCAGCCATATTTACAGAAACATATTTAAACTTCATGTTTAGGCTGATGGCTTTGCCAAAGCCTTAATAAATTAAAAAAAAATTATTACTTCATAATAACAACGAATTTGATGTTATTATTACATTCAAATTTCGAACATCACTGAAAAACAAAACAATTTGATTGGACCTCAATTCTAATATCAGTCGAGATGAAGTTTTATTCGACATGAAATGTCAATAGCAAACAATTTTGACAATACACACGTTACTTGATATCGAACGATATGATAATTGGGGCCGATTCTAGTTTGTCTATGAATTAAAAATAAAACTACGGTTGTGGGACATGCGTGAGAAAACTTTTGCCGCCATTTCGCCAGTCGTAACACGCGGTTCCTGAACACATCATAGAGAGCTTATAATATGTGTGTAGACAAAGCAGTATATGTAACTCGTCTGCTCGTTTCATAAACCCACTCGTATTTTAATGCTTTTCATTATGTAACAGTCACATAAACTACTATTTTGTATAGTGACAGAATACTGTATAGTGAATCCACGGAAGAAAACGCAATGCAAGTGCCTTAGAATAATAACGCATAGAATGATAGTTTCATATCAAACGAACTGTCACAAGTGAGGCAAAAATCAAATTCATGTAGGCTAGTTTTAGTAGTAGGTTAATTTTCGGTTTTAGTGAATATTTATATAAAAATACAAGTTGAAACGCGTTACTTCCTTGTGGAATGTGATGTTAGTGTCTATTTTATGTTTGTCTGACGTATTTTTACACTCAGTTACCGCACATGTCGTCATTTTTAGCTAAAATTCTTGAGCTGTTCGCGGTGCAAGTCGGCCTTGAGCACTAAAGGCCCACCCGCTCATATAGGCCCATTGGGAGCGCTTCAATTTGCCTCACTTAGCGTGCGCGAACTACTCGTAGGTTTCTATGCGTTATTATTCTAAGGTTGGCACTAACTGATATCGTCACAGAACAATAAATACAGTAGAAGTGGTTAGCGTTATTAATGCTATGCGTTATTATTCTAAGGTGCCAACTATGTACACATATAAACAAGGTAAATCTTGTAAGACAATATTTTGGGCAAATGAAATTAACAAGCAAATTCAAATTCAATTCAAACAAAGAAAACATTCTTAGATCAGGCTAGAGACAACTTTTCCTTTTTTCAATTGTTATTCGTTAAACAATTCAAGGTTTATATAAATTAGTTCAACCTTGTTTTGTCAACATCGGTAATAAGTGATCCTATTCTAATTTCATTGCAAGGTATAGAGGCAGTTTAACATTTCTTCGATCATAAAAACCTGATGGTCTCGTTGCATTGTAGCTACATAATAATAATTTCAAATAATTGTCACATTGTAACAAAGGTCATGCAGATGGAAGAGGACGAAGTAGGCTCTTATTGCACGCCATACTGCATTTAATTGATTTCGTATGTAAGCGTGGGTCAAACCAACCAACATGATGAGACCACACCAATGCCTGGTTTGAAACTATGGAATTCTCTGTACTATGTGTACCAGAACAACAGAATTTACTCTGGGGCACTTCCCAGAACACAAAGTCCTTCAAGTAATCTAACCCGGGACCTCCTCATAGAGCGCACACAATATAAACCGTTGGAACATCGAAAACGTCAATATAGCTTGAATACCTAATGAAAACAATTGGAAGTCCGACACAAATCTTAAATTAAACAATTGGAACGTAAGAAGTAGTTTTAAGAGCGTGTCAATGAAGTCCTATTTCAATGAAAACTGTTTTAATCTATTCATAAGACATCAAAGTAGCTGAATGTCTTTTCATCTTTTTTTATTATTATTTTTTATAATATTAAAAAAACTCACACACTCAACATAGCCCCGCACTGGTATACCCTGTGTCGCTGGCGCCCTAGACACACACATAGACTACCACAAATTACACCCAAACTCCCGAGATAAATAAATGTGGGCCACACAAATATTTCTCTCGGTCCGGGAATCGAACCAAGGATCTGTGCGTGGCAGTTCGGCATGATAACCGTTCGGCCACGGAGGCAGTTTTATACAGGATTAAGTGACGGCGCTAACAAGTCGTTCGCCTCTTGGTAAGATACACGCCTGTCCATAACAGTTGCAGTACCACTCGGAGTTTTAGATCTGAGGAGCACTGCCACTGCGCCTGTCACCCTGAGGGATAAGTTGATAAGTCTCATGTGCCTGTAATTTCACCAGCACCCATGCCCTTCAAAACCGGAATGCAGTAATGCTCACATTACTGCTTGGCGGCAGAAATTGGCAAGATGGCAGTACTTCCCTGGACGAACTCTTTCACAAGGAGCTTTATTGCTTCTAAAAATGAATTAATTAAAATTATGTATTAAATAATAGGTTATTATCATTGACTTACAAATAAATGGACGACGGGTCTAATACAAAAAGCACGAAAAAAATGTCCCAAGTCAATCTATTTAAACGTAGTGACATGTAAATGAATATGAAAAAGCTAAAACGTTGAATTTAAATTGTAATGTCATCGCAGTACTGTCTAATTTTGCTTGCTTCGCTGTCAGTCGAACAAACGAAGACTAAAGCGTGAATGACGCTCTGTATACGATTTTAACGCCCTATAAGTTCGGACACGTTTTAGCGCGGACCCGACGTCCATATAAATTGTAAGTCAATGGTTATTATGCTTTACATTTCACACACATAAGTAGTTATATCAGAATCAGTCACTATCTCGAGTGCGCTGCATAATTGCACTTCCTCTGTATAGGGTAACGACATTTTGCGCAAATAACTCGCTATTCCTTTACCTAAGATTGCATCTAGAGCCGGTTCTCTATGTACTTATCTCTATAACCATATTGTTAAAATAAAAGTTAAGACAAGATCACTACTAGACAAAGAACCTTGCAAGACAAAGAATATGATAGGATAAAGAATATTACTAGATAAAGACATGTCCTCATCAGCATAGGTAGGTCATTTGATTTTTTTTGTTTATCATACAGCGTTGAATATTTCGCAAAGTATTGTTGCTTGATTATTTGATTTATTGGGCTTGTTTTTTTCATCTTTGGGTTTGTCTTTAAACGAGTAAAAAGCACTATTTTATGAACAATAGAGATCCTTATAAAAAGAAGTGGCCCAGGGAAGTACTGCCATATTTTGTACTTCTGACGCCAAGCAGTAATATAAGCGTTACTGCAAGGGTAACGTTGCTCGTGAAATTCAGGTTATTGTCAACTTAAATCTCTGTGTGACAGGTGCAGTGGCAGTGACCCTCCGATCTTTGCGATTGAAATCTCTGAGTGGCACTGAAATTATCATTGATAAGCATATCACTTATCACAAGATGCGGGACTTGTTTGTCCCGTCACTTGATATTCAATAAAAAAATTCCATCAAATATCGTCATTGCTTACATACCCCATTAATAATTGTCTATCTATGTCCAAGTAGATTGCGATCACCATGAGAAACATTTTGATTTGATCGTAAAGATAAAAGATATATCGTACCGACGTCTTTTATGAATACTTAACCTTGCCAGTATCTCAACATCGTAACAAAATGACCGGATCAACGTCATTTCACTGTGTATCGAATTATGTTATCGTACAATCCATACGTTATGCCTTCATTATGCCGACACATTTCAATGGGATACACGTGATATACTCCTTGATACTTACTTTGTTGGCACAGCAATTTACTTCTTTATCGACTAAGCATGTGGAGTTTGTAAATATGTGTTATAAGGGTCAAGTTGTGTTGCAATGTTTCCCTTGTAACCTAATCTTAATGCGATTCCTTTTTTTAAGTAATTAGTTTTTATATGCGTTGCCTAACCTAATATTATTATTGCATCATGTATAAAGCAATTTGTTCATAGTATATGAATGTCACTTAAATTATTAACCATTATTAAAAGTACAGATAGATGTAAATATAAGACTGGAACAAATACATTTATTTCATTAATAAAATTGTATGTAAATTGTATTCGAACATATAAATGAATGAGCACTATAAATAATTATCATAATCAGAGGTCGATGCACTATCGGCGATTAATTTAAATCTTTAACGCGATGTGAAGTTATCGATAAAAACATATCGAACAAAATGCAACACTATAAGGATGCAATTTCGAGTTTACTATTATTTTGAATGCTACAATACAAGTTTCGTAACAACTCGTTAAGTCTACTTTTGTTATAATTTTATTACGCACATAGATAGAGACAAGCGGCATAAAGTTCAATTTCAAATCTTAACTATCGAGTTTTTAGGTTTTTGCGATTGTTACACATTAGAAATGAAACTAATTTATTTTATTTAAATCGCGTACATTTGTTTTTTCAAACAAACCAACGTTTTGGGCCCTCCACATGTCCCATGATCACGGTTGTTCAGTCAAACAGACAATAAATATTCGCGATTTGGATCCGAAAAAATACTTCAAATTAAATCTTGAATTAACAAAAAAGGAAGAGGTTCTCAATTGGACTTTTATTTTGTCTGTATGTTACGCGATAATTCGGCATTCGGAACCGATTTTGATGATTATTTTTTGTTGAACAGAGGGTACCTCAGCATTGGTCCCATTTAAATTTGAAAAAACATTCCACCTCCAATGCTGGCAAACTAGGTATGAATCCGGTTTTCGTTAACCGATTTCAATAAAACTTGGCAAGTAGATGTAATTCCACGAAGTTTTGAGGTTGGTTTTTTTAGTACTCTATTCTGAGGTTATTTTGTATCCAGCTGGACAAAAAACAGTACCAGGCATCGCCGGTGCCAGCTCGTGCAGCGCCCAAGTGCGATCAATACCCTGACGCCCTCTAGTTAGGGATGCACATTACGATTCAATTTTTATGAAGATCGATTCAACGTTAAGATGAATCGAATCGTCTAGATCGTATTCATAATTTAAACAAAACAGTTTGTTTCTGAACCCCTATTTTGTATTGGCCTACAAGAAAAGCATTTTGGCAACGTCTAAATACATTAAGTCTACAATATTTAGCTATTGTTGCTAGTTCTATAATGCCATCTGAACGTCTTTTCTCTCTGGCTACTCTTTCTAAACGAAAATCGTAACCGACTGAAGCCTAAATTTCTGTCAACATTTTTTTTCATCGAAATTAATTTTTGAAACGATTTCTATGAGATCTATTCAAGAGAAAACGATCCGATCTGTGGATCGATTTAGAGGCGTATGATCCATTACGATCCAAAGAAATCGATTCAAAGAAAAATATCGCGCATCTCTACCTCACCTCTAGTAGGCACTTCGATCAAAATGGAATACTTGAAGACAAATAGTGACAGACATAACATTAGTACGAGGAATAAAAATAAATTAGCTGTTCTTGATGGTCGTCTTCACAAAATTCATTTAAGGGGCAATGTATACACTTCTATAACAAGATTCCGGTTGATACACAAAATTTGCCATTTACGAGGTTTAGAACTATAGTTATATGTAAGGTTATTATACAACTTCTACGTATTTATAGTAACTCGTTTAGCTCAAGGAGGTAGTCTCGATCTCATCTCTGATGTTTGAAAACAAAAAAATATATATTGCAAATGTGGAATGTGTACAAGTGTTAGTTACAAAGAGCAACCCCTAGAGTTTCTTGCTCATTCTTCTCAGGGGAATCTGCTTACGAATGAGCGGTAGGGTTTAACCAACGTGACGATTTCAAGTGTAATAATGCTTACCTATGAAATAAAGTTTATTTTTATTTTTCTCCTTGATTGGGAATTCAGGTGCAATTATAAATTATGTTGGGAAGCAATGTCCGTTTACTTAGCTTGCGCCTCGAGGGTCGTAGGCTCTTTGGAAGCGTCGCGAGGCGCCCCCTGACCCTGCGCCCTCTGACCCTGCGCCCTAGATACCAAGCCGGCACTGGTACCAGGTAGCATTTTTATAGGTAGAAAATAAATACCGAATCAGCGTGTATAGTCAAAATAAGAATCGTAATTCTTGAGTAACTATAATGTACAATTAGCTTAAACGTCACACCTGCTCTATTAACGAGATTTCTAAAGGATAAGCGGAGTAAATATGTTTTATAAATTTAATGGCGCGTGTTTAATCTTTACACACTGACAAACAAAAGGATTTTAAACAAAAGGCTTAAATCTTCAATACATTTCTTGAGTCCGTTTGTTTCTTCGTATGGAACAAATTCTGTTTCGGTCACGGTTTGAATTTGACACGAGTTTGTATTGATTTTGTTCAGAACTATTTTCCTAGTTTGAATTTTTAACAATTCTCTAAGGTCGGTAGTAATCACTGTTCGAACTGATAATTATCATTGGTAATTACACGATAGTTATTTTGATTTTTTTTTATAATATAACAATGTATTTATTTATTTACACGTATGGACTGCGACGTTTAACGGAACTTGGGTGTCCGGTAACTGGCCTTGGAAACGTCGGATAGATGACACCCTTCGGCCAAAACTCTTCCTTATATAATATAAATACTTTAATAATTATCGCGGTATATACAATATGTAAATTAATAAGAAAAATATAGGAACAGGCGGAGAAAGTTTAACCCGGATCCAACGTCGACAAGCGCCCGATGGCGACTGACGTGACAGCGAGCGGCGCGACACGTGTCGTTAAACCGCTGGGCAGTTGACAAATTTTGAGATAAACGTGAATTTAATGCCTAATAGTTGAAAACCAAAATTTAGTAGGTTCTCTGTAGTACTTAAAGATAAATATCTCCATATAAAAGTTGTGTACAGTCAAGAGCACATCAAGCTTGACACTTTGGACTTTGAACCGATATTATTGCAAGCGGCATTTTAACTCTTTAAAGGACTTGTACTGAATCAGTAT
Source organism: Hyposmocoma kahamanoa (assembly GCF_003589595.1). Classification (NCBI taxonomy): domain Eukaryota; kingdom Metazoa; phylum Arthropoda; class Insecta; order Lepidoptera; family Cosmopterigidae; genus Hyposmocoma; species Hyposmocoma kahamanoa. The sequence goes on along the minus strand of NW_020653575.1, from coordinate 6,687,324 downwards.
GGAGCTTGGTACTTTATTCCCAGAAAAATTTAATTTAACCAGTCTCAATTTTTTTGCTAGATATAGGCTTGAAATAAAGAGCTAAGCAAAATAATTTAAAAAAATATGGTGACCTGCATTTTTATTTATTTATTTAAAACAAAAGTGTGATAGATATGTTAAATTAATTCCAGCAACACTGCGATACTGAAAAAGTCCAAAAAGCAGGAAAACTTAAATGCTAAAATATTCAAAATCATATTTCTAATTGGCTAATGAAAATGCAACAACAATGGCTTTGACATCTGATGTGTCAATATTTTATATTAGCCAAAAAATAACATAAAAATCATTGACTTACAATTATTATAAAAATAGTATTAAAAATCCCTAACGATTTTCTGGAAATTGCAGGTCAAAAATAATTTGTTTTTAATTCTGACTTTCTAGATTTTGAGAGCTCTCGACAAAAAACCAACTAATAGCCTGGTTAAATTTTCCATTTATTTTAGTGCCGCCAAAGGAACAACTCCTTTAAACCTTTAGTGCCAAGCGAACGTCCTCTTGACCCTGTATAAAGTTATATTTTATTTATTCACAGTTCGTTTTAGACTATACTTTAGTATTTAATACCTAACCCATTTGATATAGCATAATCTCAGTACAGAGTACTAAAAAAACCGACCTCAAAAGTACGTGGCATTACGTCTATTTGCTAAGTTTTATTGAAATATCCCCTAGTTCGCCACTATACAGGACTTGACGCTGGAGATAATAAAAATAGGTTCTCACGACTCAAAGTATATTGAGAGAAAAACGCCTTGAATTGGAGAAATAGCAAAATCAACCATTAAAGTAATTGCTCCTAAATTAAAGTTAGGCGCTATTTATAAAAATGAATCTTCATGCGTGAACAGGCACCCTTCGAGGTGGATGATTTTCTTCAAAATGAAATGTGACCACTATGGAGGTACCCTCTTTCCAACAAAAAAATAATCTTGAAAATCGATTCACAAATACCGGAGCTATCGCGTAACATACATACAAAAAAAAGAACATACAGTCGAATTGAGAACCTCCTCCTTTTTTGGAGTCGGTTAAAAACAGTTTTTCCCGCTTCTTCTCCGGATTTCGCTTTTAAAAAACGATATTTTCTAGAATTGGTTGTAATCAGAGTGTTTAGGTAGTGCCTTAAAACTTTTCTTCAATCCTTTGCAACTCACAGTACAGGGTCATGAGTACGTCAAATTTAACACTTAAGATATAAATTCAACTCTATGACGCAACCGATAAGGACAAAGTTTCAAATTTGATATTTATCTATTTAAATAATAAGAATACATTTATTATATACCTATGTATATATAAAGTATTAAAATATTACAGTGAAGGTGTACAATATTATCAAATGTCACAGATTATAATCTCACTAAAAAACCACCTTAAAAGCCATTCGTCCCCTAGCTTGCCACCCTTATTTTCTTCAAGTTTAAATGAACCACTTCTAAGGTATTCCCGTTCCAATAAAAAAGAACCATCATCAAAATCGGTTCAAAAAGGGTTATCGCGTAACATACATACAAAAAAGAATTTAGAGCCTCCTCTTTTTTTGAAGTCGGTTAAAAATTAAAATTAAGTTGCACTAGAATATGAAAGAGAAAAAAAACTATTAATAAACATGCCACATCGCTAATCACCAAATTTGCCGTTGTCGTTAAAAACCTCTTGTACACTGTAATAAAGTTTGATACTCAACCATTTACTAAGAGCGTTTTTAAATTTAACATATTCGAATTTTTTTAATTCATTCGGAACGCTGTTGTGTATTTCTAACCGAGATTTTACGTAAAAGCTTCTGCGACTGCCCGAGTAAAGCATTCTATGCCCATATCTTAAATATCTATGGTTCCTTTTATTTATGATTTCAAAATATTACGGATGTTTCTGGACAAATACAGTAGCCTCCTTAATATACAGACAGGGTAAAGGCAGAATTTTGCACTTGTCGAAAAACAGTGCCAAGAAGACAAAGAGTGTTAAATTACCTAAGGTAAAATCAACTAGTCCAAGCATAGAAATAAACGGAGAAAAGTTAGACCTTGTTAATAAAGCAATCTTCTTGGGAGTGACCTTAGATAGTAAACTCCAATGGTTCCCACATATATCTTCCCTGTCAGTCCTCTCCTATCAGTCCGCAGAATACGTGAGCTTACCGATGTTATTATTGCTAGACTAGTATACTTTAGTTACTGCCATAGTATAATGTCTTACGGGATTCTCATGTGGAACAAAGCGACAGACATACAAACCATATTTGTATTGCATAAACGAGCGGTTCGTTGTGTGTCCCGTTTAGGGATCTTCTAGGATTTCTAGGGTTTCTCTCAGTAAAAATGTTTAAGGAGAATGGTATCATGACCGTGGCATCACAGTACATTTACTCAAATATTTTATGTGCCCTTAAAAATATACATAATTTCAATAAGAAAGAAGATATCCATAATATTAACCTTTAGGCTAAGTCCAAACTCATGGTACCACGATTTCGTTTAACCAAGGTAAACAACTCTTTTATGGGGAACTGTATACGTTTTTACAATAAGATTCTGGAGCATATATTAAGACAATCATTGCCTAAGTTTAAAAAATACATTAAAAATTTTAATTGAAAAGTCATATTACAAAATTGATAATTACGTGTTAGATAAAGATGTATGCAAAGACGACACGGCTCCAGAATCCACACAAATTTGATTCGAAGTATATTCTATAGCATTTAAGTTAATTTGAAAAGAATTTCTTGCTAGTTCTTCTCAGGGTGGTCAGCTCAGTGAACGAGCAGTAGCTTAAATGTGACGTTTTCAAGTGTAAATTTATTTTACCTATGGAATCAATTATTCTTTGACTTTGATGGCTCACACGAATCCATTTGAGATCCACCACAAATGATACGTACACAGGTTTCTCTCACATCTTAAATACCTGCTTAAATTCTACTGAGGTCCTCAAAAAAAATACCGTAATTTGTGGCCTGACTGCACATACCCAAAATAAGCTGTTAAGGCCGCATCCACAGACGCATTCTGTACCAATTTTCGCAATGGGTACATAAACCGAGAAAGTTTGTTACACAAGCTGTCAACATGTTCTTTCCATTTGCAATTGCTGTCAAGGATAAGGCCCAGAAATTTTGTATGTTTAACTTGTTCTATATTAACAAGATTAAACGAAATGTATAAGTCCAACGGTAGTCTTTTAAATGAGTGAAATTGCATGATATTAGTTTTTGCTAGATTTATACTGAGACCATTTCCATTCCATCCATCCCATGATGTCACTTATAGCTTTATTAATGGCATGTTCGTATTGCTCTTTCTTTTCACACTTTGTAACAGCAAATAATACCATTTGTTTACTAGTATTTCTTGGAAGATCATTAATGTAGAACAGAAAGAGAAGTGGTCCCAGTGCATTACCTTGGGGGATGCCTCTATTATTCTTCCTGTAGTGGGATCTACTACTGATCACAGTGTTTGTTTTATTACAGAAATATGTCACTTCGGTACATTGCTGCCTGTCAATTAAATATGATGTCAACCAATCCAACGGTTTACCGCGTAATCCGTACCTTTCCATTTTATTCAGTAGTATGTCATTAAAATATTCCACCATAAAGAAATGAAGTAAAAATTCTTTTTTTGGAATTAGAAAATACTTCTTTTAACTACTGTCTAGGAGTGGTGGCGAAGAATCTTACCAGCATTTCCCAGCAAAGAGACATGAAATAATTCCATCCATCGCTTTCTTTCCCCTCTCTGCTGATTTGTTCCCTGAACACTGTAACTTGGACCTTTTCAAGGCGAGAGTCAATAGGGATTATTTAGGCGTGCATGCTCCATCGACGACTTCATCGAGGCTTTCCACAAAATCAATTGGAGCTACGCAATGCTGCTACTAGCAATGGCATACCATGCGTTTGTGTCAATTAGTATCTCAACGTGTCTAATGTCAATCTCAAAAAGAAGGCATAAACCAGATCATTTTCCCAAAGATTTTTCTTCGTGTTGACTTAGTTTTCTCACTGATTAACGTTTTTAGTCAAAACGTAAAGAGAGAAAATTGTGAGTCAGCATAATAATTATCGTATAATATAATGATATTATTAAAGAAAATAATCTTGTTAATTTCGAACCCTGCTTTCCATTAGGTGACAAGAAGGTCATTTGCGCGCGTCAATTATTTTATCCATAAAAGAATATTCTACAGCCTCGATTACTATCAGAACCGCTGTCACCAAAACTCGCACAATCAAATGATAAACATTACAAAATCTCGATAATGATTGGTCGTAGTATCTAATTTAAAAAGATGTAACAAATTCTGGACTGTTAATATACTTTAAACTTTATCCTGTTGGCATATCGCTGAAAGTTCAATAACTAGTTTTGCAAGTTACGATGTTTTGATTTTATGTTGCAATTTCAATCAATGTGCTGCCATCTAGCGGTCAATAACAGAACAACGTGATGTTAACATAGTTTCCAAAAAAACCCGACCATATTGCAAGGGCATAAGGTTTACTTCCGTTTTTAAGTAACAAAAAATGTGTCACAATAAACAAAAAACGGCAAATTTATTAAAATTGGATAAAATAAATCTCGAAGTAAGACATTTTTCTACTGGTGGTACTCCGCGTACTCTTGGCATAATGCCACGCAAACTAATCACTTCTGCTGTATTTATTGTTCTATGTTTCAAACCATAATTTGTAAATCACCTGCTGCCTAGTCTAAACGCTAAATTATCTCAGACAATACTGACGCAAGTACATCAAATCTTGTATAAATATTCCGCTTTAGTAGATTTGTGCCAGTCAATCCGCGGGTGAACAACGACATTAACTTTAAAGTGCGCAACGTGTTTAATTCCAAATATTGTAATTTGAGCGTAACTAATTATCAGACATCGAAATTCGTAGAATATATTTACCCAAACTTCAAGTAATTTACATAGAATGGATAAAATTCGCCATGATTAAAAATAAAAAACAAAAATCAGAAGAAAAAACCTGTAAATTGTTTGATATGACATTCAGGCATAGTAAGCCGTTTAAAAATTAAAATCCGGAAAAAAAAATTGCTTTATTTTCTCAGTTTATTTAGTTTGGCATAATTATCGTTTTTTTTTTTCATTCAAAGTACGAGTAAAATCATAGCTTAGTTAGTTAAATTGTCAGTGAAGAAGGATTTTCGCTGTCCAAAATAAATTCGAAGATACCCAAAAGTTAATAAAGAAAAGAAAATTGCGTATAAGGGGCCATTCAAAGCAATTTTCTTAAATAGCTTTTTTATTACGTCATTTTACTTAAATTTGGGTATGAAAGGACATTCGTCAGTCAATAAAACCTGTTTCGATCAATACATTTTTAATTTTAACATCCATAAAACCTGAGAAACGTGTTCAAATTGACCCAACTTGTCTGTATTGATTTAATGAAGCAATTGCAAAATATAACAAAATAAATGCAATAATTCAGAAATTTCAGAAGGAGGTATTATCCATTTGTATCTATTTACTTCCTTGAGGTTTAGGTAAATATAGTCGGCATTTCAATCTGTGATAATTATTATTTATGAATTATAATTCAGACAAATTGTGTTCATATTTAAAACTATGATTACTACAACAAGCCATTTATATAAACTTGTATGATTATATTGTACAAAAGTAGAGTCTATCTTACGAAAGGATTTTAAGGATGTACCTTTTAATTTTACGTAAATTAAAACACAAAATAAGTTTTTTTAAATAAACATAACCAATAAAAAAAACAAGTGCCATAAAACCCAGTTACTCAAACCCAGTTTTTTATGTGGTGTTACTCTTGCTTATCATTTCGTGAATCAAAGTATAAGAATGCGAAAACATGATGAAAGTTCTGATGATTGGGAGAAGGAGAAACTGAATCCTAATGGATGGTAAGTACCTCTAAGAACCAACGGTAGCCAAGGGGTCAATGTAGTGTTGTAAAAAACTCGAAACCAGGTGTCTACATTTATAAACTCGACTCCATTTTACACGGGTCAGTGGCCTAAAAAACTCACGAGTCCGAGTCAAGTCGAGCGCGAGTCATTGGAGCTCGATCTTGAGTCTAAAAAGAACTCGAGTCGACTCGAGTTTGTACAAAACTCGATTCAAAGCGACTTCCACACTGCAAAGTCTCGAATATTACATGCAGGGTTCAACTTTATGAACAATTACTACTGCTCTCGAATTAAATAAAAAACAAAAACCCAATATGGTGATTTATAAAAGAAAAATAAATAATACTTAATTATGCTACAGTTTAATACACTGCACTACAACACCCCTCAGTAGGTACTTACCAGACACACGACTCACGACTCGTTACATAAATAGACTCGAGCACTAATGTGGAACTCGAGTCTATTCGGAAACTCGATAAGCTCGTAATACATCGAGCAGTGGAGTCTTTGTATTTATGAATGGTGTGAATTGGAGTCGAATCCTAAAATGTAGACACTCGGACTCGAGTTTCTTACAACGCTAAGCCAATGCCTTGTATTATAGATTTTAAGATTCGTAGTTGCAATTTTTATGTTATTATCACATGATCGAGCTGGCCATTTAACGGCTGAATTTCATGAAATTATGCGATCGGGAAATTTGGTTTGCAATAAATTCATTGTTTCGGTGGCTGTGTGACTGGAATCATGAATCACTGGAAAGTTTTTATTTTTTAATTAATTGAAACATCCTTTGTCAAATTCTTAGCACTTTGAAACTATTGTGAATAACTCCTATTGTAAAGACACGTTACGCACAGTTTTATGCATTGCAGGGACTATTCATTGATACATGTTTCACTGCACATAATAATATAGTAATCATGAACTCGTGGCTTGTGCTAAAGTTAGTTGAATAAGATTCTCATTTGGATGTATTGTAGGTGTGTTATGAGAGCACTGTGGTGTGAAAAACGATTTGTATTGACAACGACTAAAGAGGTTTGTTTCTTCATGTCTCTGTGGTAGGTGATAGATGATTAATAATAAATTAAATAGAAAATAGCGAGTCTTTATCTTGGCTCAGAATTTAAAATTTAAAAAGTTATTTAGCATCAGGGGGTAATAGGAAACCTTGGGAAGAGGGACTCGAAGCCTTAACTCATGATGATGAATAGCACTGTAGGCTTTCAGTCGATAAAACAGATATTTTTTTTATGATATCAAGTATCAAGACGAACAAGTCGTGCGCCTGGTGGTAAGCAACAGGCCTGTCCATAACAGTTACAGTAATAATCACATTACTACTTTTGACTACTTCTGTGGCCGAACGGTTACCATGCCGGACTGCCACGCAGAGGTCCCAGGTTCGATTCCCGAGCCGGGAGAAATAGTTGTATGGCCTACAACTATTTCTCTCGTGAGTTTGGGTGTAATTTGTGGTTATCTATGTGTGTGTCCATGGCACCCGCGACACAGGGTTTCCCTAGTGCGGGGCTATGTTGAGTGTGTGCGTTATTTATTTATTTATTTACTACTTGACGACAGAAATAGGTAAGGTAGCAGTACTTCCCTGTACGAACTCCTTCACAACGAGCTCTACTGCTACTAGAAAATGTTACTTACAAATTAGGTTAAACGATTTAAAACAGATCTCGTTACGAGATGCGGTGGCAACCGTTGGTTATGCAATGTGCAACGGGAAGTGAGCGTGCGGCTCCGGTACCTATCTGGAAACTAGGGAGGGTACGTGCACCCGGGGCGTCTCACCCGAGGCATTAGCCTCTTGGAAGCCAGTGACAACGGTCTGTGACAACCCTGTACACTGGCTAATCTGGTGGTCGATTCAGAACATTACTATAACTCAGTTGTCAACCGATTCGATTAGATATCGTACGATTTCTTTTTATTTTTATTCACAATAACCGAATCGAACGTCAAACTGTCGTATTCGAAACCGAACCGAAATGACGTCACACCCGTACGATTTGTCGAACTTCTCGACCGGCAAAGGCTACAAACGTTATTCAGAACACAGTTATAAAGCAAGAATGTAATATGGAAATCTCTTATTATTTTAATTATAGTCTGGATTTTGTTCAATTTTATTAATTTATTTTAATGTTAGACTAATGCATTCCCACATTTTAGGTCTTTAATGTCTTTAAAAATGTACATAGAAGGTTTTTGATTTTTCTTATAATCTGTTTCCGTAAACGTTGTTGGATAACGATATCGTATCCAATTCCGAATTGAACGTTTAACTGGATAGCTCGAAAAGCGCCCTTCAATTCGACAATAATAATAATAAGTTTGTTTATTTTCTCACCACAATATAGGTACATTGAGCATAATAACAAGCACTATACATAAAAAAAGAAAAAAGAAAGAATTATATTGTGCGAGACTGGTGCCTAAACTAGACGTATTTCAGGTCTGTATTTCAAATAAGAATGGTGTACAATCGAACGATTCGATTAAAATGTCGAAGAGTTCTGAATCAGGGCTGGGGTCAAAGCCTGAAATTAAAAGGTTCCTGTGAACGCACAGGCTATAAGTGTCCTTCTCGTATACCTTAAGGGTCGGTAGGGAGGGTCATTGTAATCAAAAGTAATGTAGAAAGATATGGGGTTGAGATCTAGCTACGATGCTCCAAATCCAAAAAGCGGGAAAAACAAATTTTATAATGAAATCTTGAGAACACTAGGTGTACATTACCTTTATGACAAATACGATGTACTGTGTTCCTCTTAGGTCATCTTTTAGGTGAAGAGAAACGTTAGCACAATTCGAATTTGGCTTAACGAAAGCTGATAATCAAGGACAAGTTTAGTGTAGGTTTAATGTTTTTTACTTCTAAATTCTTATAAGACTTAAGCTGTTCTTCCTAGAGCTCAATGAGCTCATGAGATTAAACGGCGGTGACTCGACGAAAACTGCGCTCCAAAGCCATGATAGCCCGAATTCACTACGGCTTTTAATTTATTCCCACTTGTTCCATGCGTGGAACTTTTGAGATACAATTGTTCCACGTGGAACTGGGTACATGGAACTACTGGGAATAAACCGGATTTTTTGTTTTCTTTTAAAAAATATAATAATTTATCTCCTTATTGTATATTATGTCAAATTACTAAAAACTATTACCTGATTTTTATATTGCAACTGCCTCCGTGGCCGAACGCTTACCATGCTGGACTCCCACGCAGAGGTCCCGGGTTCGATTCTCGGTCCGGTAGAAATATTTGTATGGCCTACATGTATTTCTCTCGTGAGTTTGGGCGTAATTTGTAGTTGTCTATAAGTGTCCATGGCACCCGCGACGCAGGGTTTCCCTAGTGCGGGGCTATGAGAGAATATTAAACAAAATATTTTTTTAAATATATTTAGATGATTGATGAGAGAAAACAATTGTGAAACTAAAACTTTATACTAAAGATTATTATACAACTTGTGCGTACTTGGATGACAAAAATCCGTGATAATGACCAGTTTACCTCTTTCAGGTAATCTCATGTTTAAATTAAATATTGTAATGATAAATGTATTCAAATGTATATTTACAAACAGCAACCCCTGGAGTTTCTAGCTCATTCTTCTCAGGGGAATCTGCCTTACGAATGGGCAGTACAGTCAAAGTCAGTCAAATAATCATTTATTCCATAGGTAAAATATTTACACTTGAAAACATTGACTTACAAATAAATGGACGACGGGTCTAATACAAAAACCACGAAAAAAATGTCCCAAGTCAACCTATTTAAACGTAGTGACATGTAAAGGAATATGAAAAAGCTAAAACGTTGAATTTAATTTGTAATGTCATCGCAGTACTGTCTAATTTTGCTTGCTTCGCTGTCAGTCGAACAAACGAAGACTAAAGCGTGAATGACGCTCTGTATACGATTTTAACGCCCTATAAGTTCGGACACTTTTTAGCGCGGACCCGACATCCATATAATTGTAAGTCAATGCTTGAAAACGTCATTTTTAAGCTACTTTTTAAGCTACTGCGTTCACTAAGCTGACCTCCCAGAGAAGAACGAGCAAGAAACTAGAGATTGCTCTTTTCAAATAAACTTAAATGCTAAGGACTACGCTTTCAATCATAATTGTGTGGAATCTAGACTCTTGTTGTCTTTCCATACTTCTTTATCTAAAACATACTCTTCAATTTTGTAATATGACTTTTCAATTAAAATACTTTTTAAACTTAGGAAATGATAATCTTAATATATTCTCCGGAATCTTATTGTAAAAACGTATACGGTTCCCTATAAAAGAATCGTTTACCTTAGTGAAACGAAATCGTGGTACCATGAGTTTGGACTTAGTTCTAAGGTTAATATTATGGATATCTTCTTTCTTAACGAAATTAAGTATATTTTTACTAGGGTTTAATCAATATGACGTTTTCAAGCGTAATTTGCTTACCTATGAAATAAAGGTTATTAGACTTGGACTTTCTCATAAAGAAGACGATCTCGATAGCCTAAGACTAAGGTCAGTGGACACTGAGGATGTCTCAGGTCCGATTTATTCTATAATTTAAAAAACGAACTTCTCTGAATTGTCTCAGGGGGCCTACTATGAACTGCAATAGATCTCCTCTCTCCGTCAAAATCGTACTTACGACCTCACAAATACAAAAGCCGGTTCCATGCAGTGTACGTTGAGCCATACAAAAAGATACCTATAAGTTGTTGTAAGTCAAATACCATTTTATTTGCTTTTTAACTGCAAAATATATCCTTTTTAACCGACTTTTTGAATCGATGATTGATGATTTGATGATTATTTTTTATTCGAAAGAGGGAAGAGGGGAGGGAGGAAGACTGAGATATCATTATTAGTCTTATTTCAATTTGGTGAAAATATTCCACCCTTAAGGGTGGCAAACCAGGCGATATATCCGGTTTTGCGCTTTTTCCGGAAACCGGTCGGTCGATGTTCACACACATCTTTTATTATGCGCACGTGAAATGAAATTCCCTGCCTGCGGCTGTGTTTCCGAGCGCATGCAACCCGAGTATCTTTATGGTTCGACTGAATAGGCATCTTCTGGTCGAGCTCGTTCCATCGTAGATCCTATCTTTGCTCCAAAGTTCGGTAGTGGTGAAGAGCAAGTCCATTTAATTTAAAACAAAAAAAGGAACTTTTTAAGGAAGTAGATTTTTTTTATAAAAACGTTATAAGCTCCGAGTGGCACTGCGACTTTTGTGGACAGGCATGTCGTTCCTTTACTTGGTATCATAAAAAAGTTGTTGTCATGATATTAGATTATTTTACCATTTTATTAAGAGTCATATCTATTTAAACTATTCCTGATGTCTATTATAAAGGAATAAATATTATTAGTTCAAAAGTAGCAACGTGTGTGACAGAATGGATAACCTTAGCACGTGAAAAACATTTAAAACCATCGTGACGTTAAACTTATATTATGTTATTATTGTGACGTAAAGTTTACTAATGCCTGATTAAGATTTTATCTCTACCGTTTAGCTAGAACGTGATAAGTCATGACATGTAGACTCTAACTGAAGAAATATCCATTCACAGTGTCGTCAGATGTGACTACAAATTGTTTTAGAGTGAACTGCGTGATCGATGTATTTGCTCATTATATTTTAATAGGCGTTACTAATTCGAACAAAACATATAGGTAATGTAGTTTGTTTTTTAATCCCCGACGCAAAAAAGGGGAGTTTAAAGCCTTTGACTGTGAATATTTTGCATGCCTATCCGTAGCGTCGTAGCTCCCAAAGGGATGGACTAACCTCAGTGTTTCTTTTTTAATTTGGTCTAATTTATTCAGGATGTTCTTAGCTGTTTCTTTATTTGTTTATTTTTTATGATATCAAGTGGCGGGACGAACAAATCTAGTGCGCCTGGTAGTAAGTGACACGCCTATCCATAACAGTTGCAATGCCATCATAGCTTTAAATCGCAAAGATATTATGGGCACGCCACTGCGCCTGTCACCCTGAGACATAAGTTGACAAGTCCCATGTGCCTTTGTAATTTCAGCAGCACCCTTACCCTTCGAAATCGGAACGCAGTAATGCTCACATTACTGCTTGGCGGCAGAAATAGGTAAGGTGGCAGTACTTCCCTGGACGAACTCTTTCACATGGAGCTCTACTGTTACTAAAGTTAATTAGTTCTTAGGTTAATATTATGGATATCTTCTTTCCTAATGAAATTACGTATATTTTAACGGTCATACAAAATATTTGAGTTATTGCACTTTTACGCCACAGTCATAAGACCAGGTTTCTTAAAATTTTCTCTGAAAGTAACTTAAGAACCTACACGATACATAGAAGGAATCGGTCGTTTTTGCTACACAAATATGGTTCTTACTATTTGTGTAGTAAGAACCATATTTGCTAATTCTTACTATTGTCATAAAAGGATTTGGATATTCGGCGTACGGTACTCGCTGGTTGTTGTCCAGACTGCGCGAGACGTACTCGTACATGAATGGAAATGGTACGTGGCGACGCGTCGTCGGGGAGGCTCCTTTGTTCACCCCGCATAATTAATTAAATGGACATGCTCTTGACCACTAAAAACTTCAAAAAAATCTGTGTAGTTTGTTTTTATTCTTTAACGTAGTCTGTCTAGAATCGAATTTTGTTGTTGCTTTGATCTATTCTTATTATGTGTATAATTATATTATAATACTAATTACATTACACAACATTAAATCCTCTTTACAGTCATAACTTACACCTACAGCTATAATTATATTCACATTTGCTCATGCACTTACATGTCTAACAGGTTATTTTAAATGCACCATTTACACTGTACTATGTATATTATTATTGTCAATGTATAACTTTACTCGTAGTCGTTATATTTTTGCTTTCAAATACCTTAATCCCTCTCGTTGGTTCTGACTGAAAACCAGCGCCTTAGGAAACTTTGGCATATGCTGAGTCAGCGCCGTTTCACTGCTATGACAATCATGTTTTGTTTTTTCTTTAATGCTTAATCTGTATTTGTGTTATATCAGTGAATAAAGTGTTTATCTATCACTACCTAGCCCTGGAGCAAAGACAGGGTCTACGATGGAACGAGCTCGCCCAGAAGATGCCTATTCAGTCGCATCTTAAAAATACTCTGGTTGCATGAGTTCAGAAATACAGTCGCAGGCATGGAATTCCATTCCCGGGCTATGCGCGTAATAAATATTGATGAAAAACTTTTAGTACGCCTGAAGGTAATATCGACCAAGTAAGGATGATATCCCGCCGTACGTCTGGATGTTCGATGGTTAAAGGCGGGCGGGGTGAGCTGATGGATCTCATAGGCACGCTCACCGAAATATATTCTGTAGAAAACTGGCAGACAGGCAACTTTGCGCCGGTGGGCTAAACTATGAAGTTTAGATTCGATCTTATCGTCGCCAATAATTTTTCTGGCTCTGCGCTCAAGTTTCATGGAATCACATTTATTTGCCAAGTTTTATTGAAAGTGCGCGAAACCGGATGCATCTCCTAGTTTGCCACACTTAGGGGTGGAATATTTTCTTCAAATTTAAATGGGACCAACACTGAGATACCCTCTTTCCAACACAAAAGAATCATCAAAATCGGCCTGCAAATGCCAGAGCAATCGCGTAATTTACATACAAAAAAAATGCAGGCAAATTGAGAATCTCCTGTTTTCAAGTCGGTTTAAAAGGACATATTTTTAAGTTAAAAACAAAAAATGGTATATTTCGGTGAGTTGTGGTGAGTGCATTAAACGTTAGATAGATTTAAACGTTCACCAGTCGATTGAAAAGCAACCATTCTCCTACTAGGCTATCACCGCTTTGAAAACATCGAGTAATAAGAATAATATACCCGATCAATATTCTCATTACGAGCAAGTTATCAAACAAGAGAAGTAATTAAATGATTAGATGCTATAGGCTATAGGTGAACTACAGCGCATCATGTGACTGAGTAAATGGGCCGGAGATAAGAAGGACAGAGTTAGTGCTCTTTGCGCCCTTTCTTTACAACGATATCATGAGACTTATTCCCGTCTGATCGCCTAAACCCGATCCCCTGGGGGATCCTTTTTATTTTAAATTATTTTCTATTCCCATCGGATTCCCGGAAGCATAAATATTAATATTTTATTCCCATCTGATACCCTGGTACTGCCAAGTTTATTTTTGTTAGGTATTGTGGTACAGTCAACAAGAAAATGTAATAATATGTGATAATCATAACATTAAACTAGATTTGAAATATTGCTCAAGACTGATTTAATTGCTTGTGATTTGCAATTGATTGTCTGTGACAATTGTAACATTTGATCATAATTCCTCAATAACTGAATATTTCATTTCAAAATTTCTTTTTCTCTTGACTGTACTTATCTCACAAATACAATGATGATCCGTTGGGAATTGCAAAATATAGAGAGGATCAGTTGCAATTTTAAATTGGCGGTGGATAAGTATTAGGGATCAGATGGGAATAAATCTCGACGTATCAGTATACGTCCTGTCACTGGTAACAGGTCTCCTTGACCTAAGGTGAAGGCTTTTTTAACCGACTTCAAACAAAAGGAGAAGGTTCCCAATTCGACTGCATATTTTGGATGTATGTTACGTAATTACTCTTGTAAACTGATTTTCATAATTCTTTTTTGTTGGAAAGAGGGTACCTCAGTGTTGGTCCCATTTAAATTTGAACGAAATATTCCACCTCTAAGGGTGGCAAACTAGGGGATGAATCCGGTTTCGCGCACTTTCCGGTAACCGATTGCTATAAAACTTGGCAAATAGATGTAATTCCACAAACTTTTGCGGTTGGTTTTTCTAACAAAAATTTATAACTATAAATTTTAAATTTTGGGCGCAACATTTTTATTCGCGAAGCATTGGTGCTTTGGAAAGAATGAACTGATGACTTAAGCATTTTTTTAATCCAGACATGGTTTTGCATTCTTAATGTTATTTTTGGCAGTTTGTTGTACAGCTTGGCACCTTCATATTCTATATTCAATTTTACACTTATTTTTACTTCGCCTTTACTTTCTTTAGGTGTAGCTAAAACGACCTACTTATGAGTGTAGGGCAAAATGGTTCTTATCTCACCTGAAGAGCTCCTACGCTAAGACAAACTGCACTAAGTATAGGCTCGTAGAGGGGAGCATGGTCTGAAATATTAAAAAGTTTAAAATAAGTCATTAAAAAAGTTATTATGATTTCAAACAAAGGGACGAACAAGATGTGCGCCTGAGGGTAAGCAATATCGCTCAACAATTGTAGAATTGTGTGGGTGTTCTAAGTGTTCTAATTATCTAACAAAGCTTTAAGAACTCTCATTACAGAAAATAATGTTTGTCCAGGAAAAAGGCGCTGTCAACCAGAAATAGAGACGAAATGTCATTTAATTTGTTTGAAAACTATTCTGTCAAATCATTAAGATGACAACTGCGCTCCAATTGGCCAGCCCGAATTCGAAACAATTGATTGGTGTCGTCAATCGACCAGTTGAAATTGAGCTTTGCTGTAATGGACGATAATTAAAAAATTTAATATTTCATTACGGATGAAATGTAATTCCGTTTGTTTTGTAATTAGATGTTTTGCTGTTTACATTTGTATGACAACTAAAGACGCACCAGGAAAATGTGTTATTATTCCACTAGTCAACAGACGGACCGGTAAGGATGTATTTACTATTAAATAACTTCTATTCTAAAAATACGATTCACCTTTTTTTTATGATACCTACTAATTGAACGGCACGTCTGTCCGTAACAGTTGCAGTGCCACGCAGAGCTTTAAATCGCAAAGATCTGAGGTGGACTGCCTCTGCGCCCATCACCTTGAGACATAATCTGAAAAGTCCCATGTACCTGTAATTTCACCTGGCATCGCCTTACGGCGTAGCGTATAGTTAAACCGCTGGGCAATTTTCAATTAATAATGATGAACAGCATCGAGACAAACCCTCAAAATTTACAATAAACGTTAAAAACAATGTTTCTTACTTGAGCTCGAACCGGTTTCTTCAACATTGTGGCAACAAAATCAGTATTTTTGGCAACATACAGTTACTGCCGACAGCCAACTGATACAGTTCATATTTTAAATTGACATCAATGTATGTTGCTTCTGTTGTGATTGTCTATAATTAGGTCGAACTTGAAACGCGGTGAAATGTTTCGAAGTGGCCCTTTAGTAATTTTAGTGAAAATTATAACAAGGTAACAAATATTATTAAAACTGAATTGTAATTAAATTTAATTTAAATTCAAAAATATACCTTATCGAAGTTTTTATTTACTTCAGGAATATTAATTAACTGCCTCCGTGGCCGAACGGTTACCATACCGGACTGCCACGCAGTAGTCCCCGGGTTCGTTTCCAGGGCCGGGAGAAATATTTGTATGGCCTACATTTATTTCTCTCGTGAGTTTGGGTGTAATTTGTAGTTGTCTATGTATGTGTCCATGGCACCCGCGACACAGGCTTTCCCTAGTGCGGGGCTATGTTGAATGTGTCACAATTGTTACCCCTTTTTTCTTTCAACTTTATTTAATATTTAATTTTGGAGTTTTATTTCATCAATTTTCATAATAAATACTTAAATTTAATTTTATAATTTGCTTAATATGTTTAATTTGCCAAATTTTTTTGTATTTATTTATTTTGTATTAAATAAATTAATTTAATTTTTAACATTCCAGCGCCCTTGCAGGTTTCATGTTTGGTTCATAACAACATTTTAATAACTACAAATGTACAACTTGATATGGAATAAAGAATTTTGAATACAAACGAAATACTCGAGCTATTAAATACAATCTTACTTATTTACTTATACGGTTTTATTGTTTAGAAGCAAGCAAGAGTTTTTTTATGATACCAAATGAGAGGACGAACAAGACACGCCTGTCTATATAGTTGCAAAGATATGAGAGACACTGCTGCTGTGTCCGTCACTCTGAGACATAAGTTCAAAAGTCGAGAGACGAACTCTATCACAGCTGTACTGCTACAAAACCTATAAAATAAAGATTGTTTGAGTTCAATTTTGTACATCGCCTAACTAAACCATAGATTCCCAAGTTTCTTGCCTCACCGCCCACTTAGGCAAGATAAAAAAATTTCAACGCTCACCACCAAAAAAATAATTGAAAACATTGTTAGTTATTTATCATTACGTATTTTTTTACATTAAGTTAACACAAAAAAATCGGACGGAAAAAATATATACCTATATATCTATATGTAGTGCAGTTTACATACACATCGAGTATGTAACCAGAAATATAGATGAAATAAGGACCATCCATCCCTGGCAACTGATCAGGCAAAGGGGCTTTACATCAGTTTTAAATATCAACTCTCGTTTGCGCTGAAATCACAAATTTGACAGCTGTGTACATCCCCGTATATCCCAAAAATATTCTGTATTTATTGTAATGAAGATAATATCTCTAACAATGGCTGTTCCATTCGGTGGTGTGGGGAAAACAGCAAAACATCTAATTACAAAAGAAACGGCATCACATTTCATCGGTAATTAAATAATAAATATGTAATTTTTCAATTTTCGTCCTTTATAGCAAAGCTCAAGTTAAACTGGTCGATTTTAAGTGAAACAATTGACGACACCCGTCCATTGTTTCGAATTCGGGCTGGTCAATCGGCGCGCAGTTGTCACCGTAATGATTTGGCAGAATAGTTTTCAAACTAAATATATGACATTTCTTCTCTATTTCTGGTTATATACTCGATGATAATAGATAATTAAGTTTTTTTTTTTCAAATGCGATAGCACCCCCTGGACAGCATTAACGCGTCCAATTGCTTCCGAGGAGCCCCTACTGCCCTAGGACTTGTCGTCGCCCGCTGGGAGGCGGTAGGCACCTCTTTGGGAAACTATGGCCTAAACCCTCCGTTAGATAAGACTCGTGTCGAGCAGTGAGACTTATAATTTTGTATTCATACCACTGTACCTACTAACTCGATGTATAAAATGTAATAACTTCCTCAGACGTGCTCGTGTGTACATGGATTCTATTGACTCGTACGCTATATTTGCCAATTTGCCTATAAATGACTGTCCTATTTGTTAAGATATAAACGTTGCCTCTCCACTTCGGCGTTACAAGAAGTAACCAAACCAAAACGTTTTGGTTACGCTGAGATGTATAACCAATGGAAGTGACAGCGATACTATAAAATCAGTACACATCGCTCGGAGCTTAGGGTTGTTACATTGCTATTTTTGTTATATCTACAGGTTGTAAACATAATTTGAAAAAAATTTAAGTATTTATCACAATATTCTCGTGCTATATTGAAATATCCTTTGTCATGTGCAGTACTTACTTGGTGGTATTTCTATACCGGCATCGCGGATTAGTATCGCGATTATGGGAGTATGATTATTTTGTATATGTATACATAACGATACATTTATAAATTTGACGTAGAAAATATTTTAAATAGTTTAAACAGCGAACGAACGTTTCAATTCTGTAATGAATGGAACGTGCAACGACACACGCTATGCAACTCGAGTGCACCGCGAACAATATGTGCATCCGTACACAACTTATCGAATATCCGAATGTCCGTACCAAAGCACTTTGACTTATTTTACCACCATTTTTTGCTTTTTTTAATTAGGAGTAAACTTTCCGTGTTCGTTTTTTGAAAGTAATGTAATGCAAAATTTCTGAGCATGTTTGGGAAAACATAAATATCATAAAAATATTTTTTTTAAAAGTAAAAAAACAACTTGTGAACTGATTGCTCGTACAATAAACTATTTTCGATTCACCTTTCAAATTTATGGCGAAACGAAATTGTTTTAGTTCTACATTATCATGACTACGATCAAAATACCGTATTATTGATTTTATATATTTTTTCGTGTCTATCTCTAATGTTACGACGTTATTATCTCTTCTAGCACTAACAATATTTCTTTTATTCTTCAACATGCGAGCCAATATTTATTCATCCATCCGCGACATTGCGTTATCAATCAAAGTTTACTAACTCTTAATATGCTTACTGGGCAGCTCAGTGTTAATTTGAACCACAGTTAGAGTGGACGTGCTTATTAACTTTTACTTTGAACATTTTAAAGTAGTGATTTGTGTCAAGGTTTTGCGAAAGTGTATAGATATTTAATAGTGGCAGTAAATCGTATTTTTTTTTATGTGGATTGTTTTGAAATTGGTATTGTTTTATAATATCGTCTGGCGGGTAGTAACATAATAAATGTTGTCGAATTCTTAGGTATTCGCGATTGTAATTCAGAAATTTTTTGGGTCCAAATTGCGTCTATTTCTTTTTTCGAACAAACCAACGTTACGGGCCTTACAAGCCCCAGACAACCGTGACCATTGCTTAGACAAACAAATATACGCAATTTGCATCCGTAAAAGTAGTTTCATTTCCTATTAAGTACTTTAATTTTGGTATATCATTAAAAAAAACCTTAATAATAACGAGATAGAAAAATAAAATTAAAAAAATCAAATTTTTAATTTAGCTACGAACGTACTCACAATTACACTCTTGTGAATACGTTCATAGCATTATGAAAAACGTTAATAAGCAATGCTTTTTGAATTATGATAATTCGCACGTGCAACCAAATACTGTCGTAACTCAAAATTATGGATTTGAAAAACACGATTGGAAAGTACAATAATTGTAACTTTTTTATTTAAAAAACCAACCTTAAAAATTTGCTTATCGACTTTTTTATTGGAATTACATCTATTTGCCAAGTTTTATTGCAATCGGTTAACGGAATGTGCGCGAAACCGGTAACATCCCCTAGTTCGCCACCTTTAATTCTTCAAATTTAAACGGGACCAATACTGGGGTACCCTCTTTCCAACAAAATCGGTTTACAAATCACAATCGCGTAACATATAAGCAAAAAAAGTCGAATTGAGAACCTTTTTTGAAGTCGGTTAAAAATTACTGAATGTAACCAATCAATATGTATTCTCGTTTATAAATGGATAAGTAACTGTTATATGTAAATAATAATAATCATAATAATTATTCGCAATAAGATCCATTCGGTATGTTTGTAAATTTTCAAATCGCGGTTTCTCCATTCCGCAGTTTTGGTTACGACAATACTGCCGTGTCAAACCAAAGACCTGCAGGTTCAATACAGTGTTTTGCAATTTCATATATTTCCTTCGCCGCGGATAAAGCCGGAAGGGCTTTTTTGAGCGAAGCTTGTAATTAGTAAATAAGTATTATGGTCAATAAAATTAAAAAAAAAACAAAACAAGTATCTCTCGGCTGTGATCAAAGGAAAAAAAATTATTAGTTTTCCAATAGAAATAGCTTATTTTTCAACGTAAAATTATGATAGTTTTAGATTTCTTTAAAATCTTATTTACAACGTAAGTTAAACGTATCTTTTTATGACATTAAAATAAAAAACTACAAAAATCCGAAAATCATTCTAGCAGTATTTTCTGAAAATGTTTTTTCTTGACGTTACAGTGTTTTGGTTGGACACAGCAGTGTATTTGGTTTCATGTAGTGGAGTACGCCCGACCCGCGCTCAACCCGCTGCGATGCGCACCCGCGTTTTGTGTGAAAGCAATTGGACAACGCGACTCACCAGACGGACCCGACCCTACCCCCAACCAGTCAATATATATAGTCAGAGCGAACGCGAGCACGTGAACCTGGCGCGAGCGTCCGTCCCATACCCGCGTCCGGTGTATAGTCGTCCATATAAATACACGGCATTAGATCCGCCGCGATCCCGACCCGACAAGTACCCGACCCGCACCCGACCCGCGCCCGACTCGCGCCCGACACGCACCCACTCTCTGTGTGTTTCACGCTTAAATGTTAACATCTTTGAATGACGATCTATCGCGTCAACATCTATGTGCAGATGACAACATTTATAGAACATTGTAGTCGTTCTTTGCAACTGTGATTACGGTAATCTTTGACCAATGTCAATTTAATGTCTTTAGCCAATGGTAGAAACCAATCCTAATAATAAGAGTTACACTTATGGTTTTTGAAAAAATGCGTATGCGCAAGACGTTTTTGGTGTTCGACCGAGACTTCATGGACCGAAGCGAACGAGCCCCCCTCTTACAAGATACGGTCCTCGATGATGATGACGAATGGCAAGTTGTTGAATACAGAAAAAACTAATTTAGGTGTGCATTTCAATTGTGTGTGAAATTCGACCTCGTCGTCACTTTCCATCAGGTGAGGTGGAGGTCAACAGCACACTTATTTTTTATGAAACAAAGACACATCGCACGTGACTACTAACACAGTGTTATCTCAAAAATTGCATTATATTATTACAGTGTTGTCCTGCCACATTGAAATTAAATCGTATACTAATGACATACATACATATGTAACGCAATTTTTGAGATTGTCCTGTGCGATATTATACTCTTAAATAATAATAATTCATTTATTTCAAGTCACTTGGACCCGTAGTGTTAGTTACAATGTCACTAATAATTACATTACGGGATAGTGCATTGAAGTTTTACGTTTTTAGCGTCGGTTTCTTTGCGATTTTCTATTCTATTAGGTACGTTAAATTTATTATTGAGTGAGTAACTTCATAAGTTTCTCATAGGTGCGCTGACGACGTCAGAAAGCCGTTTAAACCCAAAACAGTGCTTCTATTTTCTCAATGTCCCTCGGCAATCATCGGATTCCCAAATCGGATCGGATTTCCAAATGCACGCGAATATTAATTTCCACGCCCATTAATTATTACATTTAAAATTTATAATAATTTGAACAACGTATTTTATTGTTCTTTTCTTTTGATTTCCGTGTGAACTATACATATAGACTTCTAAAACTATTATTGTATTGTATTTGCCTATTTTTAATAACATATACCCCATGTCAATAAGCAAGAATATAAAGAAATAAAGTGTGATTCTGTTATGATGATGATGGCGCTCATATTTCCACGAGCTGCTGAATCAGCAGCACAGAGAGGTGCAGCCACCGGTCCTCCCTCCGAATCAGGGACTAGTGCGACCGGTAATGCCTGAGGAAGTCCACTTAGCTCTTCGTCGCATGAAGAATCGGAAAGCTGTCGGAGCCGATGGGGTTCCCATCGAGGCCTGGATGGCAATGGGTCCCCGTGGTGTGGGCATCCTTACCGGCCTCTTTAATCGCGTGCTCCTCACCGGTAAAATCCCTAACCAATGGAGACTGAGTATTATCACTCCAGTCTTCAAAGGGAAGGGATCGGTGCAAGAGTGTGGCGATTATCGGGGCATAAAGGTCATGCCCCACACCATGAAGCTCTTCGAGCGTATAATAGACTCTCGGATCCGACAGGAGAGTGCTGTCTCGGAGGGTCAATATGGGTTTCGGCCTGGTCTAGGGACCATGGATCCTGTTTCTGTACTTAGCGCGTCCGGAGACATCGACGGCGACGTCAGAGCCCGAATCGCAGCCGCTTGGGCAAAGTGGCGTGAGGTGACTGGTGTCATTTGTGACCCCAAGATTTTTTTTTGAAATTAAGCTGTAAGGACAGGTCTGTAAGTCCATCATTAGGCCTGTCCTTTTATATGGCACTGAAACGTGGCCCGTACTTGAGCATCATAAGCAGGAGCTGCGTGTCACGGAAATGAAGATGCTGCGCTGGATGTGTGGAGTTTCACGGAAAGACCGTGTCGGAAACTCCCGCATCCGCGGCAGCCTTCACGTCCGTGACATTGCAGATAAACTGCAAGAAAGCCGCCTACGTTGGTACGGCCACATCTTACGGTAACCGGCATGCTACGTGGGAAACAAATGTCTGGCTATGCCACCTCCGCCAGGCCCCGGTAGAAGGGGCAGACCCAAGAAGTGCTGGCTTGACGTCGCCAAGGGTGATATGCGTGCCAATGATCTCACCACTAAGAATGCCGAAGACCGTGCAAAGTGGACGAGAAAAAGTAGGAAAGCGGACCCCGGGCTCCGCAGCAACACTGCTGAGGACGCAACCGGGACAACGGTCAGATGAGAGAGAGAGAGAGAGAGAGGTTGTAACCCTAACTAGCCGTGAACAGGTTCACGGCAATGAAATGGGAAACTTCCGGTCCACAAAATTTATTAAAGAAGTAAAGTTTAAAGAAAGGCTGTAATAATATAAAGGTAAATGTAAAAAAACAGGTATAACAGTATAAAGAAAGAAAGAAAGAAAGAAACATTTATTCGGCTATTACAAATAAAATATACAAATAATAATAATAATATTAACCTGAATTTAAATTAAAAAGTAAACCACTAAAAAAAAAATAATCAAAAAATATATATATTACTAAGT
>NW_020653575.1:6624612-6663592 GCF_003589595.1 Hyposmocoma kahamanoa | reverse complement strand
GAATTTTGTTGTTGCTTTGATCTATTCTTATTATGTGTATAATTATATTATAATACTAATTACATTACACAACATTAAATCCTCTTTACAGTCATAACTTACACCTACAGCTGTAATTATATTCACATTTGCTCATGCACTTACATGTCAAACAGGTTATTTTAAATACACTATTTACACTGTACTATGTATATTATTATTGTCAATGTATAACTTTACTCGTAGTCGTTATATTTTTGCTTTCAAATAACTTAATCCCTCTCGTTAGTTCTGACTGAAAAGCAGCGCCTTAGGAAACTTTGGCATATGCTGAGTCAGCGCCGTTTCACTGCTATGACAATCATGTTTTGTTTTTTCTTTTATGCTTAATCTGTATTTGTGTTACATCAGTGAATAAAGTGTTTATCTATCTATCTAACAAATTACATAAGCCCAAATACAAGGTAGCAGCTGTACACTGTTGAGGACCTCCTCTCATCTAGTAAATAGTTGCTAAACGCCTCACGTACATAATTCGCAAAGTTTTATTGATTCATACCTTTCTATAGGAATCGTACTCGAATAATAATATAATTATAATAATATAAAACAACATCACATAAGTTACTCTGATTTTAAAGTAACTAAAGCGCTCGTGTTACGGAAATCGGAAACAACGACGGTACCACAAACGCCCATAACCGGGAAAATATCGTAGCAGTAGAGCTCCTTGTGAAAGAGTTCGTCCAGCGAAATACTGCTGCCTTACCAATTTCTACTGCCAAGCAGTAATGTGAGCATAACTGCGTTCCAGTTTTGATTGCTGGTGAAATTACAGGCATATAAGACTTACCAACGTCTGTCTCAGGGTGACGGGCGCATCGGAATTGCCCCTCAGATCTTAGTGTTTTAAAGCTCTGAGTAACACTGCAACTGTTATGGACAGGCTTGACGTGGCGCACAACTTGCTCCTCCCGTCACTTAGAATGACATATAAAAAAAAATATAGAAAAATTACCTTGACCCGGCAGGGGATCGAACTCTTAGAAATGGCGACGCCACGTAAACCACTGTACAAACCACTATACTGCGGAGGTCGTCAATCACCGTTACACCGCATTCACTTTGCTGTCACAATTTGGATATGCATTAACTAATGATTATTGTCGACAGGACCCCAACCCGGTCTAACCAGCAGTTCAACGTGGTGCGGAAGGTGTACCAGCAGGACACGCTCAACAGGGACGCAGATTACCATCATCCGCACACGTCATGTTAGTGATATTAAGTTTATAGAAAATCACGATATTTTACTACCCCAGTTTGTTATAATTACTAATTAATTAGATCTTTAATGTAACACTAAGCAAAATTCCTTAGATCCGGCTGGATTTGAATCAATGCTTTCAGCATACTGTACTTGACGCTCTCTCAACTGAGCTACGGAACAAACCAACAGCCCTTACGATTACAAGCGCAGTTATTTTGCCCGCTTTAACCTTCACTGAGTTCGCGGAGCAGCAAATTAATTTACTTACATTTTTATTTACATGGACTTCCACAAAGTAACGCCTGAATCTATTAATTATGTATACTACCGACAATAGCGCATTATAATTTTGAAATAACCGCCTTAGAGGGGCGCGCACTCCAGAATTTGTCCTACAGCACGTAAGAGCAAATAGTCCATGACGTAGACGAGAGCTGCGCATATGCGCATAGGCACCGAGAAGCACAGTGTATTTGTAAGCTCACTGCAGTCAAACCCATTGTATTCTATACGCAAAATAAGCAAAATTAAATTATGTAACACATTTTATATTCATCAGTCAATAACAGAATGACTAAACAAGTATGTTTACTTAGTAATGGATACACGTCATTCCTCCGCCCCAATTCCTTGACTCTACTGAGTAACTCTCTGGTACTCCAGAATTCGGTCTAAGTGGCGAACCCCTACAAGGCTGTTTTCTATTTGCAGCTTGTAGTGGAGCCGTCTGAGGCATCGTGTTACTAGCTACGAGCCTGCACTCTATCTCCTGGTTTGAATGCCCTGGAGAGGTTTTCCGTATTCCGGGTTGTAGTTAGATGTGGACATTTCCTCACCATTGCTTCTGTCAGCTTCGGTGGCATCTTCTTCGAGGTGCTCACGCTGATCGCCTGGGTTTTGGCGACGTTGACCGACAGTCGCCAGTCACTCTGGTTTCCCTTCAAAACGCAGAAATATTTCGCCTTTTACGTTTATTTGACCGAAATGTTCCTACTTATATCCTAAATCAAGTCTCTTATCTAGTAGAGGTGTCGGCGAGATGGCGGTCGGCGCGGGGCGCGGGGGGCGGCGACTCCGTACGACGCAGTGTGCGGGGTGCGGGGAACAGTGACGCGCTCTCGGTTGGGGCGCGGGGCGCGGAGTGCTCTCGTGCGTAGCTCGGTGTCCGTGACAATCATAAGACGTCGTTCCCGAAGGTCCAGGGGTGCTTCTAAGTCTGGTTTTCGCCGCATTGTTCTTATCTACACGTGACTCGCGCACGTTTAACTTTCTTTACATCAAGCGACATCATCGGTAAAATATTACATATGTATAATATATATAAAAATAAACAAAATTAAATTATGTAATACATTTTATATTCAACAGTCAATATTGGAGTGACTAAACAAGTATGGTTACTTAGTAACGGATACACGTCACATTCCATGCAAGTTTTTTTATATAAAATATAAGTGCGCATTTGAACTTTATCTCACCTGGTGGAAAGTGACGATGAGATCGATGGAGCATGTACACCTAAATATGCCTATTCACTCTTGCCTTGAAAATGCCCAAGTTATAACGTTCAGGGAACAAGTCTGCAGGCCGGAAATTCCACTCCATAGCCGTTCGCCATTTAAATGTGCAAGCGTAACGCTTTGAGCGAATCTTTGGAATATCCACAACATTATTGTTATACGTATATGGGTGGTACCCAAACCTACGCCTAGTCCGCCGGTGATGGAAAGGGCAAGGCGGAATTAAAGCGTGTAATTCCATCGCACACTCTCCGTGAATTATCCAGTAAAATATCGGAAGCAGGTAACTTTACGGCGGTGTTCAAGGCTCTGCAGCTTCACCTCCACTAATTCCGAGTCACCTATAAGCCTCTTGGTTTGTCAATTGAATCCAAAGTGGCCAGTTGGTATGTAGCAGAGCCATTCCAAATGTGGCAACAGTACGCCATGCACGGCCGGACTTGCGCTGTATCGGCTATCATTGCTTGAAGGAGAGTACGCCATGATTGCAGATCTTGAATATGAAAGAACTTTAAATTACTACAGTTTAAAATTAATGGCACCGAGATATTTGCGCTGAATTCGTTCATTGTTTTACGTAATGTCTATCTAAATGTGAAACTATGTACTATTTCTTCGGACGACATTGAACCGTAACAATGTTAAGAAACTTGTTTATTGCAATAAGTTTACCGACTACAATCCACGGACGAGACTGTGTTGGCAACGGTACTCGGACTTTCAAAAATGTGTATTTATAAAGTGATAATATCAGGAAAACTCTTAATTAAATTACAAATACGTAACGTCATTGCTGTATGAAACATATGAATTCACTAATTTTAAAAATTACTTTTGATTGAATGGGATGGTATACATTTTCTGTTTTTTTAAAGTCATGGCAAAATACGATCTATTAATTTAGCCTTTAAGTTTTAATTTAAATGAGCGTCCCGGGCCCGCGGGCGAGACTGGCTCGTCTTTGGTCTACGCAGCGACCGCGCGGTCGTATTATTCAGAGGAATTTAAATGTTGTTGCCCAGTAAATAGAATTCAGATTCGTCAATAATGTACGTGAAAGCGTGGTAACTGGGCGGTGAAAACTTTCGCGTCGTGTAACTGGGTGCTAAGGGTGCTGGTGAAATTACAGGCACATGGGACTTGTCAAGTTATGTCTCAAGATGCAGTGGCAGCCACTCAGATCTTTATTCTTCGTCCTGTCATCATCTTCATCAGCTTACCATCAGACGCACGACTTGTTCGTGCCGTCACTTGATATTATAAAAAAAAAACTTGGCATATAACTAGGCAATCAAGTATATTTCCGTTATGAAATGCTAGTATTATAACCACTAATTACACAATCACTCCTGAAACAGGGCGCTACCAGTGCAAGAAGTTTATTCGAGATTGCGGCTTCGCCGAGTGCATCACAACATCCGTGCCGCTGCTGCGATGGCTGCCGCAGTACTCGGTCAAAAACTACCTTCTAGGAGACCTCATTGCTGGAGCTACCACCGCCATAATGCACATACCTCAAGGTTTGCAAGAAATTTCTGTTAACTTGATATGTGTTTTTAAAAGACAAATAATACTAGTTCCGAAAAACAAATGAAATTGCAGCGATCTGATTAGAAAGCTGATAATCAATAACTTATTAATCCACAAAAACTAGAAATGTGAGATTTTAATTAAATTTATACTAAATTAACTGAAATTACTCCACTAATTTTGTTATAATTATCAATACAAAGATCGAACACTCAGAATAAATTCCTTCAATCCGGCCGGATTCCAACCAACGTCTCTTAGCAAACCGTGGCAGACGCTATGCCAACTAAGCCACGGAACTATGTACTTTTTTTCAGATCTTTTGTATTTGGTTTTTCTACAACTTTTTTGCTACGGCAACGCCAATTATTAAGAAACTATGAAAGTATTTCGTCAACCAGTTAGTTACCTTTACAGCTACCAGCCCTGGCTAGAGATTGAGATTTTAATGCCAAATGGCAGCCTGTCGTCTCGTCTACATTTCACAAACATAAAGTAAGTGATTTGAAACTGAAAATGGTAAAAACTGTTGACAGAAATCCATTAGCTACTACCACGAAAAAAATTTTAGGCGCCATTTTGTCAAAACTATAATAATGCTGGTTGACACGTTATTGCTTATCAACGTCTTAAGTTACGTTAAAATTAGTAACTGAAAAATAAACAGAGTGTGTTAAAAGGACAATGGCAAGCTCCCATATAAATTTTTGTTCTCATACGTCTGTTTATGAAAAACATGTTAAAATATAGGGTTTAAATTCCTGAACAAATTTTGCTTTGGGTTTACTAAGCTGAGAAGTCAGGAATAAATGATATCCCAGTTTGAAGTTTTCGAGGTCATGTGTCACGTAATTGAATAAAATATATTCGGTGTATTATTCTATCAAAATAAATTACAGAAGCCATAATACAGACTTAATAGAAGCTTAGTGGTACCGTGGGATTGTGACGTGAAGTTCAGAGGAAATTATTTTGTATACTGGTATGGTCAAAAGGCATGAAGTTAAGCCATAACAAAAAGTTAAATTAAATTAAAAATTAATTACAGACTGAGTTAATTAATAACATACTATTGCACTGATATGTCGGACACAAATTATTTTTTTGTGAAACGTATCCCTGATTTTGGGAACTTTTTTGTCAGTTTTACCATTTTCTCGCGTGGCATTTTGTAGAAGAAATTATCGATTTTATTTTTTATAGTGAAGTAGTTAATCTTTTATGAGCTTATTACAAATCGGTCGAATACATTACTACTGAAACTGATAGTTGTACATATCACTCCGGTTACATACTAATTAATCGTTAGAGTTTCTTTTAGATATGATTTTATTTCCAGACTTAGATAGGCCAATTTGAAAAACCTAATGAATTTATTTTAATTAAATTTTTATTGAATTGATATTCAATTATTTTTTGTGAAATTACTCCACTAGTTTGTTATAACTACTAATACAAAGATCGAACACTCAGAAAAAATTCCTTCGATCCGGTCGGATTCGAACCGACGTTGCATACCGTGCCAGACGCTATCGGCTATACCAATTAAGCCACGGAACGAACCAACGGACCTCACGAATTTTTCTATGTGCTTGCGTCGTGTCTTTGTACTTGGTCTTTCAACGACTTTTTAGTCGTAGCGCCATCTATGAGAAATCTATGAGTAATTTATTTTATTCAAACTTGTAATTAAGACATTTGAAGACGCTAACGAATTCTTTGTACTGTGATTTTGCCATTGTTCTTTATCATATATAACAAACAAACATAGTTTACTAAAATTATAATGCTACGTAAAAAAAATTTAACCTACTTCCAAATAGATTACATACTAAACCTCCGAAAGAAACACTAACTTACCGAAATACTATAAAATAGTATTACAACGGTTTACAACACACTTTACTTTGTAGAAAATAGTTTCATTTGCAATGTTATTGTATTTTCAGGAATGGCGTACGCGCTTCTAGCAGAAGTCCAGCCAATAGTGGGTCTGTACATGGCGTTTTTCCCGGTACTGATCTACGTCATCTTCGGCACCTCACCACACATCTCGATGGGCACTTTTGCTGTCGGCTGCCTTATGGCTGGCAAGGTAATCGGAAAATTGAAGCCTGTTGAATTGACTATAACAACTTTTAAATGTTTTCTTAAATGCCAGGAAGTTCCACCACCATCATATTCAAATATTTATTGTGAATTTACTCCACTAGTTAGTCATAATTATTAATACAAAGATTGAACACTTAGAAAAAATTCCTTCAATCCGGCGGGATTTGAACCGACGTCTTCTAGCAAAGCGTGGTATGCAGACGCTATGCCAACTAAGCCACGGAACGAACCAGCGGACTTCACGAATTTTTCTATGTGCTTGTTTGTCGGATCTTTGTGTCTGGTTTTTAACCTATGAATAGGCATTTTTAAGGCAAACAAAATAGCCCAGTAACAAAATTGTACTTTTCGGATACACATTCCTTCTATTCCTTTGCCGTACGCATCAGGAAGGAGGAAGCAAAGCGCTTAGTGCGAATACGTGGTATATCAACGACATAAGGATGGAGGATGAAGGTGGTCATGGGTTCAAGTCCCATCGGGTCGAAGAAATTTTTCTATGTATTCGAATGTTTATGTATTTAAAACTTATTGAAAATGTAGGCGAGCTGTTGCCTTTCTTTAACTCGAGGGAGACAGTTCGTGGCAGGCTCGTGACCAAGTATATGGAGGAGAATTGATAGGGCCGCAACGATGGCAGTGCTTCCCAGAACGAACACGTTCACAAGCTCTACTGCTACAAGAAAGCTATAAACAACATCTAACATAAATGATTATCACTAATATCAGGTTTCTTACCACGGTATGACTTCTTTTTATTTTCCCGATATTTATAAACCTGATATTAGTGAATAACCACGAAAGTCTTAAAATCTACATATATAACATCTAACATGGCTTCATCTTGACTTCCAGGTGGTACTACAGCATTCGTTTCACCCGGCCCCGCAAAACTTAACAGGCTTGGTTACTGCATTATCGAATAACTCATCACAAATAGAAGGTTAGTGATTTTTTTAAACCGACTTTTAAAAAAGGAAGGGTTCTCAATTCGACTGTATTTTTTTGTATGCAAATTTTACGATAACTCTCGTTATTTGTGAACCGATTTTGATGATTCTTTTTTTGTTGAAAAGAGGTTACCTCAGTATTGGTCCCATTTCAATTTGAAAAAAATATTACAAACTAAGGGTAGAATCCGGTTTCGCGCACTTCCCGGTAACCGATTTCAATCAAACTTGACAAATACATGTACCGCCGCTTCAACTATTCGTAAAACGAAATATTGTGTTGTATTATTATATAACACATATACTGGTAGTACTTATACCATTTGTTGTTATACGTTTTCTTGGTTGTATACAGTGAGTGATTATATCCTTAGAAATTATATCAAATATTGTTATACAAAATGAAAATAGATTATTTGTTGTTATATTTTCCCTTTTACACCCTTATGCCGCACATCCTGCACCATAGGTATAAAAGCTGGCACTAATAATGAAAAAAAATTGAAAAAAATGTCATATTATAAACTTTTTAATGTTTCAGATCATGCTCCCCTCTACGAGCCTATACAAGTACTTAGCGCAGTTTGTCTTAGCGTAGGAGCTCTTCAGGTGAGATAAGAACCATTTTGCACTACACTCATATGCAGGTAATTTTAGCTACATCTAAAGAAAGTAAAGGCGAAGTAAAAATAAGTGTATAATTGAATATATAATATGAAGGTGCCAAGCTGTACAACAAACTGCCAAAAATAACATTAAGAATGCAAAACCATGTCTGGATTAAAAAAATGCTTAAGTATTTCATTCTTTCAAAACTATCAATGTTTCACGAATAAAAATGTTGTACCCTAAATTTAAAATTTTAGTTTTGACGTTTTTATTAAAAATAACTGCACCCAAAAGCTCGTGGAATTACATGTATTTGCAAAGTTTTATAGCAATCGGTTACCGGAAAGTGCGCGAAACCGGATTCATCCCCTAGTTTGCCACCCTTAGAGGTGGAATATTTCGTTCAAATTTAAATGGGACCAACACTGAGGTACCCTCTTTCCAACAAAAAAGAATCCTCAAAATCTGTTCACATATATGTGAGTAAACACGTAATATATATACAAAAAAATACAGCCGAATTGAAAACCTCCTTCTTTTTTGAAGTTGATTAAAAATTATTAAAAGGTGAATTTGTTACTTTTACATTTATAAAAATGCTTAAACCTAAAAAATTATCTAACGGTAAACAATTTTGAAAATAAGTAGTAAAATATAAAATGAATTCTAAGTAAATAAATAAATTTACACTGTTTACATTTTTTATTATTACTAGGTAGATTTAAAAGTTTAGAGAAGTGGACAGTAATGGATTTTCATACTTACATTGCAGGCTTTGGCCGGGAAGAAGTCGCGGTCCATAAATGACAATCTTTCCGTGTTCGTTTTTTGAAAGTAATGCAAACAATTCCGAGCATGTTTGTAAAAATGTTTTTTTATTTAATTTTTAACGGACTTTTTTATATGTATGTTTGTTTGTTGTGTATGTTATATATGTATGTTAACCGAAATAACATTAAAAGATGTTATTTGGGTAAACATACACCCATGTTAGAATAGAATAGAATCATTTATTTCATATTATCAATTTCATAATAGTACAATTCGAAATATAATATCCAGGGATAACATGGTCGTCATTATTGTAAACAATAATAATATAAAATAAATAATTAAAAGAAAAATAAAGAAAAATCCGAACTATAAAAATACAAATCAAAATTAAATATTTTAAAAATACTAAATTAATTTTTTTTTAACGCACACACTCAACATGTCCCCGCACTAGGGAAACCCTGTGTCGCGGGTGCCATGGACACACACATAGACAACCACAAATTACACCCAAACTCACGAGAGAAATAAATGTAGGCCATACAAACATTTCTCCCGGCCCGGGAATCGAACCTGGTACCTCTGCGTGGCAGTCATAGTAACCGTTCGGCCACGGAGGCAGTTAAATTTCTTTTCAACAATTTCTTTAAAAGAAATTCCTCTACACTGTAGAATTCATTATGCAATAAAAGGTCTTTCAGTAGGGAACAAAGTACTTCGTCATTTGTAACATGTCATTTGTTACATATTTTTGTTAAACGTCAAAAACAATAAATTAAGTTTTAAAATACAGAATAATAATAATATAGTTCCAAACAACCACACAAATTACCTGTTCTCAAACTAGAGAACTTCTAGAGTGTATGTATACATTTTACAAGTTTTATTTAACTTACTTAGTACTGAAATGTAGTATTTTTATACATTACAGTTACTAATGTGGGTGTTCAGGATGGGCGCAGTTGCAACGCTTCTGTCTGAGCCGCTGGTGTCAGGCTTCACCACAGCCGCCTCCTTCAACGTCCTCGCGTCGCAGTTGAAGGACCTCTTCGGGCTAACCATACCTAAGCTTCCGGGAAACTTTAAAGTTCCACTGGTAAGTTATTGATGAGATTACAGGCACAGGGGACTTTTCAACTTATGTCTCAGGGTGATGGGCGCAGACGCAGTGCACCTCAGATTTTTGCGATTTAAAGCTCTGAGTGGCACTGCAACTGTTATAGACAGGGTGTCGTTTACCATCAGGCGCACGACTTGTTCATCCCATCGCTTAGTATCATAAAAAAACACAACAAATTCCTTTTTATCACACTTGCCAGTCATCAACCAATTATGTCTTATATTAATATCAACCATCCTATTTATAAATATAATATTAATTACAATTTTACAAAGGACATTCCAATTTACGCTACATTGTTTTACAAATTATTTTACTTTAACAATATGATTTTTATTAAATTAAATATATTATTATTTAATAATGGAAATTAGAATAAAACATTCACTTAAAATGTTCTCTAAATAGAAACTGTATTGCAATTCAGCCACATACTACTTAAATACTTATTATTAAGAATTTTTTTAATTATTTCCTGTATGAAATTTAGCATCTTTTCCAAACCATCCATGGCTTTATTATGTCGAGTGTATTATCTACGGAAGAATTAAAAAAAACCGCTTTATGCCAAATCCATAATTGTTGTGTTGTGAAACATATTTATATTATATTTATTTCCTCGCAAATGTGAAAAAAAACATCGTGTATATAAAGGACAGTCAGAAAATACAAAACTCAACTTATCACTCATCCTTCGGCTTCGGGCTTCTAATAGTCCCTCGTTATTGTTTTCTTATTTACCGTCTTTAATACACAATGTACTATTACTGTTTCAGGCATTTAGAGTTGAGGTAGCCTTTTCGAAGAATAGTTTCTTCTCAATATGAGTAGAGAGAATACTTAAGGCGGAATAAATTAAATATCTAAATTACCATTTGTGAGATGAAAAAAGAAATGGAAAAAAATGAAGACACCTTTGCAACATATAATATTATTATTGAATATCGTGTTGTTTTTACTGCTATGTAGGTCTCAGTAATGGTCCCATCCAAATTTGAAGAAAATATCCCATACTAAATCTATGATCCCACCTCTTGTTATAATGTGGCAACCCCCTTACATAATGTCACTCGCATTTAATGTGATTACTTATAATTAGATAATAAGCATAATTTTCCTTGATAATTAGTTTTGTTTTCGGCTGAAGGACTTTGTTTCCATGGCCAGCAATAAATTTAAAAAAAAATGTCTCTCGCATTCGTTCATTCTCTATGCTCTCTTGAAATGCCGTCTGCCTATACATATAATAGCTCTCGTCTCAATTTAAATAATCATGTAATTATTACAATTAAATATATCGCACTGCGATTACAATATGTTGTAACTCAAAATATGTCAAACCTATGCTGGGAATTTAACAATAAATAATATGCGTGCAGACTGTGATTGAAATATGCAAGAACCTGCCGAAGCTCAACTGGGCCGCATTAATCATCTCCTTCATCACCTGTCTGGTCATCGCGCTCAACAACGAACTACTCAAGGTAAGTTACCACTAACCCTGCAGCAAGCTTTGTAAGTAGTACCATAGATCAGTAACTCAAGAGAAATGCTTTCTACACCAGATGTCGCAACGAGTACCAAATAGCTATTTTTGTAAAACTAATTTTTACATTGACAAGCTGCAATTTGTCAAAGCTACCCTTTTTTTTCTTTAAATTTATTAAGGCTTTGGCAAAGCCATCAGCCTAAACATGAAGTTTAAATTATGTTTCTGTAAATATGGCCGCCACAAAGAGGATAGGCAATTTGAGGCGGCGTGCTTGGATTGACTCGGGACTCCATAAAACGGGCTGATACGGGTATTCTAGTTTGAGATTCGTATAATTTCACGTTTTAATCTTCGATTAAGGCACAATAGCACTATTCTATTCCACTTTAAACTAGATTTCACAAAATAATTGAAAGTCAAAATAAAAACGACACTTTTCCCTCCAAAAGGTCCAGAGCGAATCTCAAAGCTACCCTAATTTCTAGTGATAACAAACAAATCAACTAGATGGCGCTTCTTGCACGGATTTTTATGTATAATGCCGGATATAAAACCAAAATTACGCCATCTACCCATATAAGGAAGCGTTAATTTATAAATTAGTTAACACACAATGCCATCTTGATACAAGTATTTGCAAATAATTAACGTTTTGATAAAAATCTAGATAAAATAGTATCTTCTTAGTAATAAAATTTTATATACTACGGCGGTAATTCAAAACTTTGCCATCGCTTTCCTTCATAGCCACAAAAATTTTACATCGGTAAGCTGCAATTTGTCAAAGCTACTCTAATTTCTAGTGATAACAAACAAATTAACTGTAGTCTGTTCCCATCCATTTTAAACGAAATGTAAACAAAACGTTTTGGCTGAGTTTCTAAAGCAATCACTCAATAAATCGAATAACTAACACTTTCACGTGTGCTATGTTTTGTAGATTTTGACTTGATATCTCATCACTTTTTCCCTTAGACTATTTCTTTTATTTTTTTCCACCCTCTAAGGTTTTTCCAACAATATTCATTTGAATAACATCGTAAAATCGAATTTTAAAAATGTTAGCCAAAGATGAGGTTATTTTTTAATTAAAGATGTACGATTTTCTTTTTATTAATAATTTTGGCTTGGATACAAGTCCTTTGAGCCATGTCTTCGTTTAATTATGTTTCTGTAAATATGGCCGCCACAAAGAGGATAGGCAATTTGAGGCGGCGTGCTTGGATTGACTCGGGATTCCTTAGAACGGGCCGATACGGGTATTTTAGTTCGAGATTCGTAAGATTTCGCGTTTTAATTCGATTAAGGCACAGTAGCACGATCGTATTCCACTTTAAACTAGATTTCACAAAATAATTGAAGGTCAAAATAAAAACAACACTTTTCCCTCCAAAAGGCCCAGAGTGAATCCTAAAGATGTACGAATAGTCTATGTTTGCATAGTGCTGTACGGAAAAAAACATTCAGTTCATTCAATTAAAGTTTTTATAATCGATTAGTAAATCGAAAATTTCAATCGCTATCGAACGGTGTAATTTGAAAGAGGAAATTGAAAATTAAGATTTCGGAAATTTTAAATATGCTTTTATAGGTTATGTAATGAACCGCTAGTATGACTCAATTAAACAAATCGATTCATCCTATTAATTAATTAATTTGTTGGCAGTAAAATTCCATCACTGAAACTTCTATGGTGACTTGTCTGTTTAGTTTTTGATTAAAATGGATTGAAACGAAGTGTAGATGGCGCGTTGCACAGAGTTTTATGTATAGTGTCTTTTATTTTGTTTATGATTAGCGCCATCTACTCGTGTTAGGGTTCTTACACATAAACACGATACGACGTCGCGTCGTGCTATAACGCGGCATCGTTTCACAATGCGAGTCGCATCGTGGAAATCTACGACGAGCAATGTCAAAATTCACGACACAACATCGCAAGACGTCATATCGTAGAAACTCACGGTGCGCTCCCCAGTGCCGCACTCATTTGTTATTCAATATTCAAAGATGACAGACGACATTGAGGATGATTAATTCATAACCCTAGTCGAAGAGCGTCCTGTACTATGGGACAAAACATCAGAAGAATACAAAGTCATCTTTGAATATATGGACAATAGCAAGTCTTTTATTCAGGAAGTGTTTCAGTGTTAAGTATTTGACTTTTTTCAGACTTTACCGTCTGTGTTATGTAGATTGGCAGCCTTCCTTAGTTATAGGTCCATGGTAGTCATCGAGTATATAACCAGAAATAGAGACGGAAGGGCATTTCATTTTTTTGAAAACTATTCTGCCAAATCATTACGGTGACAACTGCGCTCCGATTGGCAAGCCCGAATACGAAACAATTGACGGGTGTCGTCAATGGGTGTAGTTAATTGTTTTACTTCAAATCGACCAGTTAACTTGAGTTTTGCTATGATGGACGAAAGTTGCAAAATTACATATGTAATATTTAATTACCGATGAAATTTGATTCCGTTTGTTTTGTAATTAGATGTTTTGCTGCTTTCCCTGCACCATCGAATGGAACAGAACGCTATTGTTAGAGACATTATCTTTATTACAATAAACACAGAGTATTTATGGAATATACGGAGACGTATATACAGGTCAGTTGTTGGCGCTGTCTATATTTCAGTGCAAACGAGTGTTGATATTTATAAGTGACGTGTCACTGATGAGTTACCAGGTATGTATGACCCTTATTTCGTCTCTATTTCTGGTTATATACTCGATGATGGTAGTACGTACACTCACGCCTTTGGATACCATTGGAGTAGACAGAGAGTATCGCCGCTTTGTACGATCCTGACAAATTTCTCCAGTTTTACTTACACTCTAATTGTTATCATTATAAACAGAGATCGAACACTAAGAAAAAGTGCTTCGTACTGGCTGGATTCGAACCAGCGCCTTCAGCATACCGTGGCTGACGCTCCCTAACTGAACTACGGAACTATGTGTTTGTTACAGATCTTTGTTTTTAACATCGAAGGATTTTTTTCTGAGTGTTCGATCTTTGTATTAATCATTATAACAAAACTAGTGGAGTAATTTCACAAAAAATAATTAAATATCATGGTGGTGAAACATCCTGACTAGTGGTGAAACGGATAGTGATTGGGCCGGATCCCGGATATCCAGCGAGCACCTAGGCCGGATAGCCGGATATCCGGCCGCCGAATATCTGACCCACTGCCGTAAATATGTCACGACCAGTTTACAGCGCGCATCGCCGTTACTGATAGATTAGTGAATGACTGCACTTTCACATTGACCATTTGATTTGTTGTGGTCACTTGATTTTTATAAAATATTTATTCGATAATACATAACACAAAATTGTTAACAGTATAAAAATCACAAACTCGACAAAAGTTTAACGTTAATGCTGTTGTTTGTTATGCCAAATGCAAATTTCTCGCGGTAGAGCAGGAAAAAGCAATTACACATTATTTGGCTATATAAAAACTTGTAGTTGTTATAAGTATAAGCCTAGCACTTGATACGCCCGTTATTATTTTGTTTCAATTTGATTTCATTAATTTGTTTGTGATCTAATTCTAAGCCTTGATACCAGATTTGCCAAAAAAAGTTTAATCTACTTCCAAGTTTCATCATAGTAGGTACACATTGTATTTGATTATTATATGTAGCCAAAATTCAAATCGATTGTGATCGCGATCCTTTCATTTGGTCGTCTGGCAATAACAAGTAGTACTTAAAATTTAACAAAGTTTGCAAGAGTTTATAGTAAAAAACTGTCCTCCGAAGCTGGTCTCGTCTATGAAAAACTTTTACCACTTAATGCAGAACAACTGGTCCTCATCCACCATAATTTGCCTTTATTGAAATTTGAGTACTAAATTTAGAGATAACGTTATCTAACTTCATAGTTCTTTCAGTTTCAAGTAATAAACATATTGTCAACGATCCTGTAGTTCCTGTTTATCCTATACGATAATCTTTAATCAATAAATCACATTATTTGGCGTACTGATTATGAATTTTTCTCAGCTTTAAATATCCGGTATCCGGCCGGATATTGTTCTACTTTCCGGTATTGGCCGGATAGTAAAAATGGGCCGGATAGGCCGGATACCAGATAGTTACCGGATATCCGTTTCATCTCTAATCCTGATATTCAACAAACTCAGTTACAACTAAGCATTAGTAAAGTAGGACATATTCGTTTATTACGTACAGTATAAGTGGTGGAACAGAATCTAGCATTGTCTTTTTATTATTAAAAACATATTTATGTGGTTACAGCCGAGGGTTAGTAAGAGAAGCCGAATCCCAGTGCCGATTGAACTGCTGGCGATCGTTACCGGCACGCTGGTGTCGAGGTTCGCGCTGCTGCATGAGCGGTTCCAGATCAGCCTCGTCGGGGATATACCCACCGGGTACGTTACG
Organism: Hyposmocoma kahamanoa; assembly: GCF_003589595.1. Classification (NCBI taxonomy): domain Eukaryota; kingdom Metazoa; phylum Arthropoda; class Insecta; order Lepidoptera; family Cosmopterigidae; genus Hyposmocoma; species Hyposmocoma kahamanoa. The sequence continues at coordinate 6,647,814 of NW_020653575.1, read as the reverse complement.
TTACCTTCTCTCATCGAGTATATAACCAGAAATAGAGACGAAATGTCATTTAATTTGTTTGAAAAATATTCTGCCAAATCATTACGGTGATAACTGCGCTCTGATTGGCCAGCCCGAATTTGAAACAATTGACGGGTGTCGTCAACGGTCCGTGGCATCTGCAATACAGGGTGTCGCCTCTTTGTAGTTTAATGGATTTAGACTAGACTGTAATACCTACGTACCTGGTTAAAATATTCTCACCGTAGATATTGAGGGACGACAAAAGATACTTAATGCATATAAGCTGGTAGAAAGACACTGAACCATGATGAAAATGTCCATAACATCGTGCTATGACGAGGAAGCGTAGAGGTGTGCCTCGTATGTCGCGTACAATCCCCTAGCACATCTCGCCTATGTACTGGGGCGTGACACCTTGAGAGGTGCCCCGAGTGGACCTCCAGCGCCCCCTTTAGTCCAACCACTGCCCAACAGGATTTAAGTTTCGATAACTACTAATCGCAAGCGTACATGCCAGCTAATACCGACCCCATTCATTCCAACGATAGGCACCCACAGTCATAAGCGTCAAAGACGCTACTCTACTGCGGGTCGAGTCAGCACGTGGCAAATGGATAGTCATAGAACATGTATCGTTACAATGTTAAACTCGACAATTAACTTAGTTGTGTGTCTTTCCACCGTGTCTATGCATGTCGTAATGTTAAACAGTACATAGAGGAACTTACCTGTTGTTTGTCTCTTTGGGTACCTTCACTTACACAGCCATATCGTTAGTTTTAACCAAACTGAAGTGCACTCGGTTCCCGCCATTGCCGTTGACGTTACTGCCGTCTCGATAGTGTCAAAATAACAAGTTAGCAAAGACAAAGCAGTGTTACCACAATACAAAAAATGGGTGAAGTTCGTTTACTCACTAAATGATTGATTATCGCGTGATTCGCGACACAGGGTTTCCCTAGTGCCGAGCTGTGAGTGTGTGCATGTTATTATCATTATTATTATTACTTTAGTAGCAGTAGAGCTCCTTGTGAGAGTTCGTCCAGGGAAGTACTACCACCTTACCTATTTCTGCCGCCAAGCAGTGTACTATATACAGTATACATTACTGCGTACCGGTTTGAAGGGTAAGGGTGCTGGTGAAATTACAGGCACATGGGACTTGTCAATGTAAAACTCTGAGTGGCACTGCAAGTTCTATGGCGTGTCTCTTAACACCAGGCGCCCGACTAGTCTCTCTTACCATTTGGTATCATAAAAATAAAATATTTCTACTGAATTGCAGACTACCGACACCAAGTTTGCCGAAATTCGAGATTGTACCACTGGTAATACTGGACGCGTTCACCATCATGATGGTGACGTACACCATCACCATGTCAATGGCGCTAATTTTCGCTGCCAAAGAGAAGTACGAGATCAGCGGGAACCAAGAACTTCTGGCATTGGTGAGTGCAAATTCTCTCTTAAAACTGAATACATCTAAAAGCGTGATAATTCGGAATAGATGCCGTCCAAACTAAACGGACGTGACGCACCCGTGACGACAACCAAGTACACACGTGTTAAGTTTGTTAGTTTAAATTTTTTTGTGAAACGTTAATAAAATACTCGTAGTGCTATATTACAAAAAAGGTTATTTGAGTTTCGGTTAAAATGAGAATATATTTTTTTTATATTATTGTTTCAGGGTGCTAGTAATGTGGTTGGGTCGTTTTTCTGCTGTGCACCTATATGCGCTAGCTTGTCTAGATCATACATACAGTATCAGGTAAGTACAAGAGACACCATGACGTCACAATTTTATGTCATCGCGAAAGATTAACACAGTGCTAAAAATGACTGCAAGGTCACAGCTGATTTTAAAACATTTTGACAGTTCTGCACGATACTTTTGTCAACGTAAGAATCGAGCGCGACAAATAAGATGAAAAGAATCAATAAAAACAAACAAATTGATATGTATAAATTATTAGAAAAGCTGAGGAGGAGGAGAATAATACAGTTCAATACATGAGAGTAATTAGAAATGCGTAAATAATAAATAATACAATGTAAAATATGTAAAAACAGAAACTACGAAAACCCGGCACTCTTTGTTTCATCGTTTTCGTGGCAATGACTAAACGACAAAGATAGCTGTATACGCAATTTCATATCGTTGTCCTTGTTTTTCAAAATATATTACACTAGTTCATTGCCAAATTAGCAAACTTAGCTTTATCAACTGAAAAAAATTTTGTCACGGGGAGGTTTATCACACATATCGATACCAAAAGTATCAATTAATGTAAGGGACAAACCACGATTTTTCCGGAGAGCCAAATAACGATTTTATTTTTTGAAATCTGTCTATAACTTTGTTGTGTCCAGAGCAAAGTTTCTATAACTCTACTCGATGCTCAAGTCAGGATTGCAATGGAAACACAAGCACTGGAAATACGACCCTAATGGCAGGGACTTGAGTATGACTTTAAACCATACTCAAATCCTGACTTGAGCATTGAGTAGAGTTCTAGAATACGACCCTTAGAATGTCCTCTTCTTTCATTCCATAAACGTAAGACTCCCAAATTTTAATAATACCAATCGATAGAGCGGGAACTTCCGAATCCAATGATATATGTAACTCATTTTCGACAAAATGTCCCTTGCGTTAATTGATACTACTGGTATCGATATGCTGCCATGCTACGGCCACAGATAATATATTTAAGAATATTCTCGATTTGATCTCAGAATGTTTTTGTAGCGTCCTCTTTCAGTATTTCCTTCTATATGTATATATATCTCCTAAACTATTTCAGCAATCACTTTCTCCATCTTTGTCACTACCTACTGTAAGTACTCTACACTGCCCTCCAAACGAAAAAGGGCACAATTAACATTTAGACCAAAATTGAGTTAAATGCATATTCCGAATCAGGAAAATAGACCAATCTACGTATTTTTTTGTACAAATATATGTCAATAATTATTGAATATATTGCAAAGTCAAAGGGCACAACAGACACCAATAATCATATTTTTAAATATAATAAGTCATACTTGACGTTTATTATGTTAAAAACACTAATATCAAAGGATTTATTAGTAGAGCTCCTTGTGAAAGAGTTTATCCAGGGAAGTACTGCCACCTTACCTATTTCTGCCGCCAAGCAGTAATGCCAGCATTGCTGTGTTCCTGTTTTGAAGGGTAGAGAAACTGGTGAAATTACAGGCACATAGGACTTGTTAACTTATGTCTCAGGGTGACGGGCGCAGTGGCAGTACCCATACGATCTTTGCGATTTAAATCTCTGAATGGCACTGCAACTGTTATAGATAGACATGTCGCTTACCACCAGGCGCACGACTTGTTCGTCTCGTCACTTGATATTATAAAGAAAAACTGTTGAGTAGATACAAAAAACAAGATAACGAGAAATAATTATGTGATTATGATATAATCTATGATTATACCTTTATTTTATAACTAAAAGAAGGTCTACAAATTACCAGGCCGGCGCGAAGACGAACTTGACGCAGGCAGTGTCGGCAATGCTGATCCTCTGCGTGCTGTTGTGGATCGGGCCTTTCTTCGAGCAGCTGCCGCGGTGCGTGCTAGCCTCCATCATCGTCGTCTCGCTCAAGGGCATGTTCGTACAAATCCTTGATCTGCGCAGGTTAGTTCTATCCTATCCTATGTTATCTCTTTGTTTAAGTATTCCAAGCAGTTTAAACGATCTTGATTGTCTAAACTGATGGCCCTTCACGATATATGGGTTGGAAAAAAATTAGTTTTTTAAAAACTTTTATTGCACAATTTAAAGTCCATTTTGTTAGTACACTTACAAACTACCTATTCAGTTACTGTTAGTACAATAATAAAGAAAATAAAATTAATTTCACACACACAAACACACACACACACACATACACACAAACAAACACACACACACACACACACACACACACACACACACACAGACACAGACACGCACGCACGCACGCACACACACATACACACACACACACACACACACACACACACGGGAATCGAACGGCACCTCTGCGTGGCAGTCCGGCATGGTAACCGTTCGGCCACTGAGGCAGCATGAATGAATTAAATGACGACATGATAGCTGCTAAGTTCACCGAGCTTCCAGGACACAGGGCTCACAGGATCGGAGTCCCACCCGACGGAGTATCTATCCCCGATCATTTTAAGAACAATGGGACTTAAACCTTAAGGTAGCCAATTTCACTTAAGGTGCGGTATTAGAAAGGTTACATTTTAGGCGGTGAGATATGAGGGGGAAGTGCGCTGAAAATTAATATCATTAAATAAGAACAGGCGGAGAAATTTACATAGATCCGACGTTGACAAGCGCCCGATGGCGACTGACGGGGCAGCGGGTGACGCGGCGTGTCATTAAACCGTTGGGCAATTTTCAAATTTTGGTATTAATGTTCACAGTTACACATTTATTCTTGTTAGACTCTCATTTGAGCTTGTTTTCGGGATTTTGTATGATCGAGTAAAGTACATTCTATCGTGTAACAAATTAGCACATTCTTTAGAAAATATCCTTAGGTGTATCGTATATTTTTATTGACCGTTATTTAACATTAAATACCTAAAATAATTGATCTAGCTAAACAGTTTTTCCCGCTTCTCATCCGATGACTCGCTTTGAAAAAAAATTTATTTTATTTTTTAATCTCCGTATTTAAAGATCGCAACTCGGAAAAAAGTCAAAATTCCGTCTTATATTTAAATGGCGCTGAACATTAACCTGGACGTAATTTATATTACGTAAATTGCAGTGGATATCAATGAATTCCTTTATAATATAAAATAAAAGAAGTCACTTTCTTTTTCCTTGTAATATTATGCAAATGTTGAACATGAGCTAAAATATTTTCTAAACTTCGACAAATATGCGTGTCAGTAGATGGCATTGTGTGTTATTTTTTTATAATATCAAGTGACGGGACGAACAAGTTATGCGCCTGATGGTAAGCGACACGCCTGCCCATAAAAGTTGCAGTGAAAGATCTGAGGGTAACTGTCATCGCACCCGTCACCCTGAGACATAAATTGACAAGTCCCATGTGCCTGTAATTTTACCAGCACCCTTACCCTTCAAAACAGGAACACAGTAATGCTGACAATACTGCTTGGCGGCAGAAGTAGGTAAGGTGGCAGTATATACCTAGATGAACTCTTTCACAAGGAGTTCTACTACTGCTACTGCTGTTAACTAATTTATAAATTAACGCTTCTTCTTCTTTTTATTTTTTTTATTTATTCTTCTTCTTAGTATGGGTAGGTGGCGCTAATTTTGCTTTTTTATCCGGCACTATACATAAAATCTGTGCAATAAGCGCCATCTAGTTGATTTGTTTGTTAACACTAGAAATTAGAGTAGCTTTGACAAATTGCAGCTTGTCAATGTGAAAAAAATTAGTTACAAAAATACCTATTTGGTACTGTCACGACATCTGGTGTACCAAAAGGTACTAAATACCCGACTACGCTGCCTTTAGAATTCCTCTTGAGTGATTGGTCTGTGATATGAATAACTGCATCCGGTGTTTAAAAAAATGACATACAACATATGATTTTTAACCTACTTGTTACAGATTTTGGAAACTGAGCCAGTTGGACGCGTTCGTGTGGTTAATAACTTTCCTCATCACTGTGATTATCAACATTGACATCGGGTAATACAACCTTTTTCATTATCTTAGATTATCTCAACTTAACTGCCTCCGTGGCCGAATGATTACCATGCTGGTCTGCCACGCAGAGGTCCCGGGTTCGATTCCCGGGTCAGGAGAAATATTGATATGGCCTACATTTATTTCTCTCGTGAGTTTGAGTGTAATTTTTGTTGTCTATGTGTGTGTTCGTGTTACCCGCGATACAGGTTTTCCCTATTACGGAGCTGTGAATGTGTGCGTTATTTACTATTATCTCTAGTTATCATCATCATCGGCCTATTGAGGTCCACTGCTGGACACCTCCTGGAGACCTCCCCCAATATGCGCCATTTTGCCCTGTCCTCATCTTGTCGCATCCATTTCCTGCCAGCGATTCGCAGGTTGTCACTCCTTCTGACCGGAAAGTGACATATACTACGTTTTCAAATAGTTATAAATTCACCCATGTTAACAAAGATGGAAATAAATTATATTTGCTACTTTGACGACCTCCGCGGTCGAATGGCTTGAACACCGGTTTTCATGATGTCACCATCTCTACCGTCCGGGATTCGATCCCCGGCCCGGTCAATGTAGAAAAAGTAACTTTTCTATATTGTCTCGCGTTATATCCACAACATAATTTGCTTTAGCTATTTACTTTAGATTCAGAGCAGCATATGTAATGTTAAAAAAGTATACCAAAGCACTTTGTTTATTTTACCGATACTGATGTGGCTGTGATTGAATGTGTAATGCATACACATTCAACCACATCACCAAAAATTCAAGAGACTACTATTAATGTGCTTGGAAAACGACATTTTCTTTTAGCAATTTGTTCTGACGCGTAATATTTTACTTTTTCTATTACACGTCTTCTTTAGTCTCCTGTTATTTCCTCACATTGTTTGAGAAAAGCATTATTATATGCCTCGGCGGGGTTTGCTTGACTCGTTTTAAGACTTGTGAAAGAGTTCATCCAGGGAAGTACTGCCACCTTACCAAGTCTGCCGCCAAGCAGTAACGTAAACATAACTGCGTTCCGGTTTGGAAGCGTAATGGTGCTGGTGAAAGTATAGGCACATGGGACTTGTCAATTTATGTCGTAGGTTGGGGCATAGCAGCGGTGCCCCTAAGATTTTTGCAATTAAAAGCTCTAGGTGTCATTGCAACTGTTGCAATGGATAGGCGTGTCGCTTACCACCAGACGCACGACTTCTTCGTCCCGTCACTTGGTATTATTTAAAAATAAATTAATACAAGGCCTCGCTTCCAGGCCTCTGCATTAACGTACTAAAGATATAGATCGTTTGTCCTTGTTCACAGCCTGTTGGCCGGCCTGCTGGCAAGCGTGGGCGCACTTTTCATCCGTTCTCAAAAGCCATACACGTGCCTACTGGGCAGGATGCTTAATACCGATCTCTACCTGGATGTCAAGCGGTACAGAGCTGTAAATATCTTGTCATTTTTACAATTATTACAATTCTGCCCATAGAATTACAAACGCTAAGAAGTTATTATATATATTTTTTTATATAATTTCTTTTTTTATATTTTTTTTTATAAGAAGTTATTATATAATTTCTTTTGGTGAAATTACAAACACATGGGACTTGTCAACTTATGTCTCAGGGGGTCGGGCGCACTGGCTGTGCCTCTCAGATCTTTGTTATTTAAAGGTCTGAGTGACACTGCAACTGTTAGGGATAGGCGTGACGCTTACCACCAGGCGCACGAATTGTTCGTCCCGTCACTTAGTATTATAAAAAAAATATAATAACCAACTTTAAAAAAGGAGGAGTTCTCAATTCCTCTGTTTTTTTTGTATGCATGTTACGCGATAACTCGATGAACCAATTTTGATGATTCTTTTTTTATTGGAAAGAGGGTACCTCAGGAGCGGGTCCCATGACCATTTCAAGAAAATATTCCACCTCTAAGGGTGGTAAATAGGGGATGAATCCGGTTTCACGCACTTTCCTGTAACAGATTCAATAAAACTTGGCAAATATATGCAATTCCACGAACTTCAGAGGTTGATTTCTTCAACTCTAGTTACTCGAGTTGATTCGACTCAGAGTCTGACAGAGCAATCATATGAACTCGAGCCGAAGGTTCACCGAGTTGGGCCGAACCGCCGAACTGACCGAGCGAGAACGAGCAGCTGATGCGCTGTATGAATGAAGTACTATTGACTCGTGGGATTAACTCGAGTTAATCGGGTTAAGTATATTAGCGATGGGCGAGTCTTCTCGTTTCGTCAAGTCACCGCCGCGGAAGGTCATATTCACGATCACGAACTAGTTCAAAAAATTTCGAACAAAACTACCACTTAAATATGTGAGTTATCGTTTAATATCAACTGCCTCCGTGGCGCGATCCCAGGTTCGATTCTCGGACCGGGAAAAATATTTGTATTGCCTACATTTATTCCTCTCTTGAGTTTGGGTGTAACTTGTGGTTGTCTATGTGTGTTGAGTGTGTCCGTTAAAAAAAATCCGAGTCTCACGGTAGTTTAATTTGTTTTATTAGGATTTTTTACTTGGATACAAGTCCATTGAGCCAGGTCTTCATTTAGTTTTCGGGATCCTCAATAAATACTTTCTATTGTGTTTTTAATGTCCTAATACCATACTTGTAGGTGAAATTACACATGGGACTTGTCAACTTATGTTATAGACAGCTTAGCATCAGGCGCACGACTTGCTCGTCCCGTAACTTGATATAATAAAGAAAGAGTGTTCGATCTTTGTATTAATAATTATAACCAATTAGTAGGGGTGCTAGTTCCTATACTTATGTATGGTAGTGAATGTTGGGTTTGGCAGAAGAGGCATGAAAGTAGAATTAATGCAGTAGAAATGAGAGCTTTGAGGAGTATGGCTGGAGTGACTCGGATGGATAAATTACGGAACAGTGTGATAAGAGAGCGTTGCGGCGTGGAAGAAGATATAGTGACAAAGATAGAGAAAGGGATGCTTAGATGGTTCGGACATGTAGAGAGAATGAATGAAAGAAGAGTGACGAAACAGATTTATAAGGCGAGTGTGAGCGGGCAAGTTGGTATGGGCCGACCAAGGAGAACTTATCATGACCAAATTGAGGCCATCCTAAAGAAGGGCCAGGTCAAGAGTACCCTTAACCGACGAGCGTGTATGAAAGCATTGATGCGTGTTGATGAGGCGAAAGGTGTGTGTCAGGACCGTAGCAAGTGGAAGACTGTTGTCTCTGCCTACCCCGATGGGAAAAAGGCGTGAAGTATATGTATGTATGTAACAAACTGGTGGAGTAATTTCACATGAAAAATAATTTAATAACAATCATTGACTTACAATTATATGGACGTCGGGTCCGCGCTAAAAAGTATCCGAACTTATAGGGCGTTAAAATCGTATACAGAGCGTCATTCACGCTTTAGTCTTCGTTTGTTCGACTGACAGCGAAGCAAGCAAAATTAGACAGTACTGCGATGACATTACAATTTAAATTCAACGTTTTAGCCTTTTCATATTCCTTGACATGTCACTACGTTTAAATAGGTTGACTTGGGAAATTTTTTTCGTGGTTTGTGTATTAGACCCGTCGTCCATTTATTTGTAAGTCAATGATAACAATTCAATAAAAATTTAAAAACAAACAATTGTACCATTTTTATTTAAACTCGATAACAAATCATATCGATTCTGATTTCAACATACCCCGGCTTAAGTAATCCAATTCAAAGTCATTGTACAAAGCGACCATGACGAACTGCACTGCGCACATGAACAGGGCGAACATGATCGAGAAGCCTGTCCATTTCATCCTGTCTAAAATACCGATCTTGTAGTTGCAGGAATAGGGGTACGTCTTGTTTGATATAAAAGTTATTTTCGGCAACGAATTGCAATAACACCCGCGGAACGTTGATAGCCACATTCTCTTTGTTTACTGGTTTATTTCCTGGTTAATACATAACTTATATATGTTTTGCAACTTTGTATCGTTGTATGGAATTGGATTAACCTTAATCATGGTAAATTGGTTCAATTCTGTTAAATTTTACATTTTATGGTTAATCCGAGAATAGTTTTGGATTTAATATCAAATTTGACAACTTTGACAAGACAAAACATACTATCAAACAAAAAACTTGATATCAAATTTCTCACACGAAAATAAGTTTTATTAAAAACAGTCGCCGTAAAAGATCTAACAAAATAGATTCTTCTTGATCGTAGAGTTAATAATAATAATAACGCATACACTCAGCATAGCCCCGCACTACGGAAACCCTGTGTCACGCGTGTCATGGACAACCACAAATTACACCCAAACTCACGAGAGAAATAAATATAGGCCACACAAATATTTCTCCCGGCCCGGGAATCGAACCTGGGACCTCTGCGTGGCAGATGGTAACCGTTCGGCCACGGAGGCAGTTGTTCACGTTGTGCCAAAACAATTGTAACTTTTTTTATAACCGATCTCAAAACTTTTTGGTCAAAGTTTTCAAAACTTTTCTTCAAAGATGGTCCATAATCTGGCCTGATTTGGTGTAATTTTTACATCCATTTGTAATGTTGACTTTAATTTAATAATGTATTTACGAGTACCTAAACAAAGACTGCGTATTTAAAAGCGAAGCTTGTAAAAGTAGTTTATGAAATACGTTAATTAGTGCACGACGTTACAAGGTTATAGCGTGTAGATTTTTATGAACAGTCATAGGGATCGTCTTAGATTTTTTTTAATGTTATAACATTTAAGATTTTCATCTTTGACAGGCAGAAGAGATCCCGGGAATAAAAATCTTCCACTACTGCGGCGGTCTGAACTTCGCGACAAAGAACCTATTTCGGACAACAATCTTCCGCAAGACTGGATACATGAAGCCGGCCACAGAGACCTCGCAGCTCCACGATGTGGACAATAACATCACTAAGACCGACTCCTACGAGTGGGATCCTACTGTCGCTAATCGGGTATGATTTAGTTTTATTTGTTTGACAGTTTAAGACACAAACCAATAAATACAGTAGAAGTGCTTAGTTTGCATCGCACGTGTGCCAACAGTACGCAAAGTTCCACATTAAGCTTATTCCGCCATTTTCGTTTTTGAACATTATGGTCATGTGAATTATCTCGCAACACCTCGAAAAATGCCTTATTTTACTACTCTAGAAAAAAACATTTGAGTTACATTAAAATAGATGTTTTGATGAAACTTGTGCTTAACTAAATAGTAATAATAACGTACACACTCATAGCCCCGCACTAGGGAAACCCTGTATCGCGGGTGCCATGGACACACACATAGACAAGCACAAATTGCATCCAAACTCACGAGATAAATAAATGTAGGCCATACAAATATTTCACCCTGGCCCGAGAAACGAACCCGAGACCTCTGCGTGGCAGTCCAGCCTGATAACCGTTCGGCCACGGAAGGAGTTGCGTAAAGTAAATTACAGGCACATGGGACTTGTCAACTTGATAGTAGCAGTGCTCCTTGTGAAAGAGTTTATCCAGGGAAGTACTGCCACCTTACCTATTTCTGCCGTCAATGTGAGCATTGCTGCGTTCCTGTTTCGAAGGATAGGGGTGCTGATGAAATTACAGGCATATGGAACGTGGCAGCACGTTACCCCTCAGAGCTTTGTGATTTAAAGCTTTGAGTAACACTGTAACTATTAGAGACCACCAGGCGCACGACTTCTTTGACCCGTCACTTGGTATGGTACAAAAAAAGATGTTTTTTTGCATGAAAAAATGTAGAAGGTTTGTAATTGATAATAAAACTTTATAGTCTGATAAAACGAAATGTGTAAAGACTTTTGCTCGTTTATTCGGGGTCACGTCCATATATCCACAATTAAAAAACGAAAGCTACAGAACTTTGGTCATGTAATGCGTAATGATAAATACGACCTACTCCCACTAATTATGCAAGGAAAGATACAGGGAAAACAACCACCTGGAAAAAGGCGTACTTCGTGGCTTAAGAATCTCCGGACTTGGTTCAACCTGAGCGCAAGATCCTTCTTCCGTACAGCTGTGTCTAAGATGCAGATGGCCTTAATGGTAGCCGAGCCGAGAAGAAGCCGATATAGAGAAAACCACGGAAGAAAAAAAAACAATGGAAGTCGGAACCGCTGTCATCAAAACGCATGATAAACACTACAAAAAAAATCTTGATAATGATTGGTCATAGTTTCTAAAGATATAACTAACAATTTCTGGATTGTTAATATAATTTAAACTTCACCAAGTCGCTATATAGTTGAAAGTTTATTACCTTTATTGCAAGTTACGGCGTTTTGGTTATATATTGAAATTTTATTCGACGTGCTGCCATCTTGCGGCCAGTAGCTGATCTACGACGAACGATTAACATCTGAATCAATTCTATAAACAGATTGAAAATTTATTAAAATAATATTTACTGATGATATGAAATACCACCACGGGTAACATTTTTGGTGCGGCTATCAATTTGGCACTCCAAAACAGCACAATAAGTAATTTTTCGGTGATTTTAGAGAATTTGACGAGCTCAAGTCAAGTGTCTGACGCTAACTAACCCCTTGTGTGAGGATTCGCTCTGGACCTTTTGGAGGGAAAAGTGTCGTTTTTATTTTGACTTTCAATTATTTTGTGAAATCTAGTTTAAAGTGGAATAGAATAGTGCTATTGTGCCTTAATCGAAGATTAAAACGTATACGAATCTCGAACTAAAATACCCGTATCGGCCCGTTCTGAGGAATCCCGGTCAATCCAAGCGCGCCGCCTCAAATTGCCTATCCTCTTTGTGGCTGCCATATTTACAGAAACATAATGCAACTTCATGTACCAAAAAAGAATAATGTACCAAGACTCGGCTGTATGGTGTAAAACCTTTGCCTTTTCCTTTATGGAATGAAGAAAAAAAAACTAACCCCTTGTACTGTATTTATTGTTCTCTGGAGAAAAGACTCATTTCACACTTATTAGTGTCCCTTAATAGTTACTATTATTTTTTTCAGGTGAAATGCATAATTATAGATGCAACGGCGCTGTCGTACGTGGACGCGCCGGGCATTAAGATGCTGGTCACCATTCACAACGAGCTTACCTCCAACGACATCATCGTTTTACTTGCTGGCGCTAACGGTGAGTTTCTCTAGATTGCAAAGCCGAAGAATTGCGAGCAGCGTTAAATAATCTTATTATAGTACTCTGCAACACTCTGTTTAGTGTATAAAGGCAGCCACATGTAGAAATAACATTTTTAATAATAATAACGCCGAACACTCCATATACTACTTTCTCGTACGTAGGTGCACGTAACGCGAAACTGTTTTTATAACTCTATTAATAGAATCCTAATACGAGAATATAATTTGAACTAGTTGGTATTGCATATACCTATGTATAAAGATGAAGGTATATTTTTTATTAATTCATTAACAGAAATAATATTAAAATTGATTGAAAAAAAAATAATTTAAAAGCTCTCAAAATGTCATATATTGTTATATTAATTCACGACCATCATAAATAGTAACGTTTCAATTAAATGATAGAAAAAGGATAAAAGCATTTCGTGACAATAAATTAAAACTATTAAAATATCAAAGCTGTTCCTAGCGAACGCCTCGCCGACTGTCTTGTTGCCATTCCGTCAATGTGGCCGTCAATATAAAGAGCGCAGTGTTGTATTTAGAGCCAGGGAGGGGCGAAGGGTGACCTTTCTCGTAACTTTTTTACTAGGGAATCCCTTTATTAGCCGGTGCCATTGACACACACATAGACAACCACAAATTACACCCAAACTCATTCATCATTTTATTTAAGAGCCATGCTCTTGTCGGTGTAGCCTCCTCCACTCCTCACGGTCCATAGCCAACTCCTTGACCTCCCTGTAACTGCTCACATTAACCTTTCTTTTTATTTGGTCACAGAATGCCATTCTCGGTCTTCCTCTCTGTCTCCTTCCTTCCATCTTTCCCTCAACAACAACCGTCAATAGTTCGTCGTTGCGCAACAAATGTCCAAACATTTTTCCCCTCCTATTCTCTATCGTCTCCGTCAGGCCTCTCCGTTCCCCAATCCTCTCCAGAACGTCCTCATTAGTCACTCTCTCGGTCCAGCTTATCCTCTCCATACGTCTCCAGCACCACATTTCAAATGCCTCCAATCGCTCTCTGTCTCTCTTTGTGATGGTCCAGGTCTCACATCCATAGAGTGCAGTGCTCCAGACATAGGCTTTCACAAATCTTTTTTTCAGATCCAACGGTATTCCTGATGTGAGAATGTTTCTTTTATTATGGAATGCCTGCTTCGCCATTGCAACTCTGGTCCTTATGTCTGTGGTACATTTAGAGTCCTCTGTAATAATGCTACCAAGGTATTTGAAATGCGGAACCTGCTCCACTGGAGTATCATTTATACGAATAGGGTTAACTCTGATAGGTTGTTTTGAGACAACCAATATTTTGGTCTTACTTTTATTAATTGTCAAACGGAATTCCGTAAAAATCTGATTCATTCTATTGAGAAGGGCTTTCAGCTGTTCTCTGCTCTCCGTAACTACAGCGATATCATCGGCAAATCTAATAAAAACCACTCTGTCCCCATTAACTTTTATTCCTTCTGTAGATGTTTCTAAAATCTTTCGTATTGCGCTTTCGATAAAAATGTTGAAAATTAGTGGCGAAAGTGAACAACCCTGTCGTACTCCCTGTTTGATTCTTGCTTTTCTACTTTCTTCTTCTATTTCTATGATGGTTTCTTGCTTTTTATATAGCTCAAAAACAATTCTTCTATCCCTGTAGTCAATCCCGGCCCTTCTCAGCACTTCCATCATCATCCCCCAATTCACCCTATCAAAAGCTTTTTCTAAATCAATAAAGGCTAAATAGGTCTCTAAATTCACATCCAACCTTCTGTCTACTATCTGCCTCAATGCCAAGATTGCCTCTCTGGTACCCTTGCCCTGTCTGAAGCCGTATTGGTCGTTTCCAATGAATGATTCAACCTTTGGTCTAATTCTATTTTGGATGATTTTCAAAATTATTTTTGATGCTTGTGAGATCAAACTGATGGTTCTATGTTCTTCACATTTACGAGTGTTATGTTTCTTGGGTATTGCTATTGTTTTACTGACACAAAAATCCAAAGGCACTTTTCCTGACCGGTAAATTTTTGTAATTATTTCGAAAATCTCGTCTATCATTTGATCCGGTGCTTTCTTTATGAGTTCTATGAAGATGCGGTCATAACCCGCTGCTTTACCATTTTTAATGTTCCTCACCGCCAAATCAAATTCATCTCTAATTATTTCCGGCCCAAGCTCGTCCTCACCAACACACCCTTCATCTTCCAGATCACTATCAACCAATTCCTCCCCCTCGTATAGTTCCTCTATGTATCTCTTCCACCTGTTTGCGATTCCCCACTGTCCAATATAATTGTTCCGTCTTCACTTAGAATGGTTGTACTTCGGGTTCTGTTATTTTTATTCATGCTTTTTATTTTACTATAGGCTTTATCTATATTCCCCTTTCGTAAATAGTATTCTATTTCCTTGCAGTTGTTCTCAATCTCTCTCATTTTACTATTTCTACAGTAGTTAGTTATTTTATTCGTCAGTCGTCTGTACTCCTCCCTACTTTTTGAATCCGATTTGTTTTTGTACTGTCTTCTTTTTAGAATTAGATCACTGGTTTCTTTGTCTAGCCACGTCTTTCTTGGCACTATTTTTGCTTTCTTTAATATTTCTTCTGCACTTGTCCTCATAATATCTCTTGCGTTTTTCCATCTATCCTCAACGTCCATATCATCTAAATTATTGCACTCTTTGAACTTAACTAATTTATTTCCTACTTTATTATGATATTGCACGTTATAATTGTGTTCCTTTAATCTAGTGAGATCAATTTCTTTGGTTTTAGTTTTTCTATTACACTTTTTTGCGTGTAAATTAAGTATGGTAACTAAAAGGTTATGGTCAGTATTCATGTCTGCCCCAGGGAGAGCTTTACAATTTTTCACTTGATATCTAAATTTTTGTCTAACGAGTATGAAATCTATTTGGTATCTTGCTATAATAATAATAAAAATAAAATAAAAATAAAATAAAAATCCTTTATTTTCAGACCAATCAATCCATAGAATGCTATATCTCCGGGCATTTTCCACGTATAAAGTCTTCTTTTTGGATTTTTGAACTGGGTATTTAAAACTGACAAATTATGTTCTCTGCAAAATTGAATTAACCTTTCACCTCTCTTATTTCTTTTTCCCAAACCAAACTCTCCAACAATATTCTCTACTTTACCCTCCCCTACAACAGCATTAAAATCTCCCATTATTATCAAGTTATCTTTTTCTTTAGTCGCATCTATTATGGAATCTATTTGATCATACATATCAATCAAAAACACCCAAACTCACAAGAGAAATAAATGTAGACCATACTAAAAATTTCTCCCGGCCCGGGAATCGAACTTGGGACCTCTGCGTAGCAGACCAGCACCAGCCAATGACGCAGTTAATAATCTCAGTACAGAGTACTAAAAAAACCGACCTCAAAAGTACGTGGAATTACGTGTATTTGCTAAGTTTTATTGAAATATCCTTAAATTCGCCACTATACAGGACTTGACACTGGAGATAATAAAAATCGGTTCTCACTACTATTAAAACCATTAAAATAATTGCTCTTTAAGTAAAATTTAGGCGCTATTTATAAAAATGAATGTTCATGCGTGATCAGCCCCTTAGAGGTGGATGATTTTCTTCAAAATGAAATGGTACCACTATGGAAGTACCCCCTTCCAACAAGAAAATAATCATGAAAATCGGTTCACAAATACCGGAGTTATCGCGTAACATACATACAAACAAAAACATACAGTCGAATTGAGAACCTCCTCCTTTTTTGAAGTCGGTTAATTATATTCCACACGCAAAATAGGCGCTTTGTCGTCGAGTTGCGGACACCAGCCCGTTGCACCAAGTACCATTTAAACCATTTATTTACCACACACAGTAATACGTACAGAACAAAATGACATAACAATATTGTGGGAACAACAACAGTGCGTGGAAGGAACAGGCTCAGTATAATCCTTCTGGCTGTATGCCTCGCGGTACTGATTTTCAGCCTGACCTTGTTGCCACATCGTTTTTCAACATAATCCAATTCAACGATAAACATCGAATACTAATAATTATATCGGTTGAGTATATTAATAACATTTAATAGATTCATTAAAAAAATGGTATGACTATGTACGACTAATTTACATGTAATGAACAATAATAATATTATTAAAAAATATATATAAACCAGACAATATTCTCAGTTACACTTACGCTGTCTCACTGTCTGCTCTGTCTCTAAACTAATAAGAAGAAGGAAAAAAAACAGTTAACTTCACATAAATTAAAATAGCATTCTTCCTGTTTTGCTCATGGTATATGAGTTATATTATATTGTTGTCCTCCTCAGCGCCTGTCCTGGAAATGATAGAAAAGTACAACAACCAAGCTTCGGACAGATTACAGCTGGACACGTTCCCGACTGTGCACGACGCTGTCGTCTACTACAAGATATTAGAAACAAGGAGACGCAAAGATAATCAGTTAGCAATAACTGTTTCCACGTAGTGGTGGAGAACAAACAAAGTAACAAATTATATAGGGTGAAAATTTATGAACACAGATTTTAGTGATTAGTACAAATAGAAAAATGCTGTGATGTGAAACTTTTTGCACTTGTAAAGTATTTTTTTTACTCTTCACACAAACGACTATTCGCGCAGTGTGTTTACCGAGTTTTTATTAATGTGACTGCGGTGCCCCAACACAATCCGCAGTATTTACTGTTGTGCCCATTGCGCATTAATACCTGTACGAGGGAAGTCTATACGCGACATACTATTCAAAGTCAATATGAAATAATGGGAATGTGGGATAACAAGAAAGTGTTGTTTTTTTTTGTAATGGAACACTAAATTCAAAATTTTTATAGCTCATATGAGTTCAAATTGATTAAACTTCACCTCTAGAATAGCATTAATTATGTATGAAAATATTAGGAATGATTTGTAACAAATGATATGCAAATGTTTTTAACAACGTCTATTAGAGACAAAAACCTACGTTACTTACCGTATAACTTGATGGAACAAAACTATGTTTACTTAAACATCTTAATTACCAGTGACTTACGTAAATAATTACGTAGATACAAGATTCCTAAAGAAATTGAAGATGTTTTATACCTTTTACCTACTTAATTTAAGTGTGTTGTTCAGAGCTATATAAAGTTCCTTTTGATGATCCTGCGTGACGTACCAACTTTTACATCAAGTCGGATATGTCAACTTGTCGTGCGGTTGTACCAATAAGCCATACGTTAATCAACAGGCTATTTCGAAGTTGCAAATGTCATGTCACGATGATGGTAATAGAAATTTGTTTATCTACATATTTCTTAATGCATTCAGCAGTGAATAAACTAGTACATTAAATAATATATTTTTCAATTGTTATTACTTAAATCATATTTAACTATGTAATTTATTAATAATTCTTTGTGGAACATTGTACATAGTATATTCTTTTGTAAATCGTTCCATTTTTAGAGCTCTGTAGAAGTTTAAGTCAAATTAAAACTACTTATTCGTTACTGTATTTTGTGTTAAATATCCTTATTATGGATAGGTTTTTTTTTCAACACTCAATCAAATGAAATATTCTCAAGCGAAAATTCACTATCCAGCATGATGACTGACTGAAACTTACTTAAAATCGTATAGTGATTGTATTCACAGAAATTCGTTTCTTTTTCAGCCAGCGTCTATTAATTTAATTTCAAATAACACGGCCAAAATAGCTGTAAAACAAGAAGTTGCTCCATATTTAATTTATATTAATTTCTATTGCACTAGACTTTCAACGGTACTTCATCTACTATATACACAATACAAACAGGAACGATTTTTTAAAATACTTTTTAAGACTTAAATTTCCTCTATTTTTGCCAGTCAACATGCAGGACGGTGTATGTCACTTAAAACCACTATTGGTTTGATTAAATGTCATCGTAATTTACTGATCACCCAGCACATGGAATTACGTATACTGAATTTGTATTCTTCGAATATTATTCATCATAAATCGTGATGGTAACAAGGATCTCATGAAGTACAGGAAAAAAATCTACTTCAAAAAACTCCAGTTTTGAGTTTATTGAGGCATGAACAGATCCTATATTTATTTAGATAAGTACTTATTGTTGTAAATGAATGAATTGTTACCAGAATATATTAATTGTTCCGTACATTGTAGTTACATGGAATTTAGTGTCATATAAATAAGAAGAAATTTTAGATAGGCAAAATCAGTTGTGATATATTAGTACCTAAATATATACTTTTATAATTGTACTTAGTACTTAAATAAATGTTAATTATATTTGTGAACATTTTTTGTTTTTTTTTTTTCGTTCTCCGCCCGACATCCGTCCGAAACAATCACGCTCAATTTATTTTGCGGCGGAACGGAATGGAAGCGAATTTTTGGAACGATATTGTAATAACAATAACGCACACACTCAACATAGCACCGCACTAGGGAAACCCTGTGTCGCGGGTGCCATGGACACTCACATAGACAACCACAAATTACACCCAAACTCACGAGAGAAATAAATGTACGCCATATAAATATTTCTCTGCGTGGCAGTCCGGCATGGAAGCCGCTCGGCCACAGAGGCAGTTAATAGATACGAGTCAAAATCTTCCGCGTAATTCTCGCGGAAAGTTAAAGTTCGTTATACAATATCGTTACAAAAATTCGCTTCCAGTCCGTTCCGCCGCAATACAAATTGAGCCTTATTTGACTGTAATTGTTTCGGACGGAGAACTTGACCCCCCGAATCGGCTTGTTTTAAGCCGTGTTCACGAGCCCTTCACTTGCGTTTTTCGCTTGGTTGCGTAACTCGCTTCGCACATACGCAAAGATCTGTCGCGTACGCGCAGGCAGGACTGTTCACGAGTCGCTCGCTAACGCCGGCCGCTTGCTTTACGTTTGATATCTAGCAATCTTGATATTACCACGCAAGCAACAGGGAACGTTTGCGCAGGACAGCACCACTGGCCAATCACAGCAGCAGAAGATGCACGCATCCACTACAACCAAAACAAAGGCAAGTCGCCGCTTATGCGCGCAAGTCTCTCCGCAACGCAAAGCGGAAGACTTGTGAACGCACGCAAGGTAGATTTCTACGCCGTGTACCCAGTCAACGCAAGCAAGCGAACAACCCACGAAAGACTCGTTAACCCAGCATTGCCATACTACAATAGTCGCGTTAAGCAGATTTGTCGTCGACGGCTTGGATCGCGGGCATATGAAATATGGCATTCGTACCTCGAAGTCATTCGGGCGTTGACACGGCCATTCGGGCTCTAGCGCTTTCGTTCAGGCGTCTATGCGGCCGTTCGGGCGTTGAAGCCGCCGATCAGGCGTCGTCTGCTGAATACTGACGCGATCATAAATTTGCCGAAAGCCGAGCCGACTTCGTCGTACGAGCTAATGCGAAACACAAAGCGTCTTTTTAGCCCTTGGGCTCCGTAACTCGCTCAAGGTTTTTTATTTATGAGCAATCGGCTCCGCACGACTGCACACGGCGAGCAACGTTATTTTCATCTCTCGGTGGACATGCTTAGGTTCCTTTTTCCTCGTAGTGAACGCCTAATGTATTTTCGATTTTCTATGAGAGTGATGTATCTGTTACGTAGTAACTATACCTATTAAGTATTCGGTGCCCTTATCACAGGGACAAAGCTTTTTTGACTGAGTTAATGCGATGGCGTGTTGCTTAGTTTGATAATTCCCTTAGGGAAAAACCAAGGACTCTGTTTCTTATCTTTATTTTAATTCCCGATACCGATAATTTACTTCTATCGTTCGTTCAATGATAAAGCATTTTTATCTGATTAGGTTAATTAAGGGATCTCACTTCTATGCAGAGCGATAAAGATGGCGGCAGTGTACATTATTGGATTTTTGTGCGCCCTGGGTTTAGTCCAGGTAAGTTTTTTCCATCGCCGGTGAACTGGACGTTGCGGAAAAATTTTAATTTTGTACTGATAATAAAAAATAATTATAATTCACTTAAACCTTATTACACAATCAATAAAGTCTTCGACAGTTGATTACGCTTATGTATTAAATTAAATCATTTTGTTTGCTCCGAACAGCGTTTATGTAATTTGAAACCCCGAAATCAACGACTTACGTAATATTGATTTATTGAATATCACGAGGTTTTCCTATTCCATGATATTAAGTTATTTTTTAGTGAAATAACTCCACTGCTTTGTTATAATTCATTGATACAAAGATCAGACACAAGAGAAATTCCTTTGATCCGGCGGGATTCGAACCAACGCCACGCACGCAAGCACGCAAACACGCACACACGCACGCACGCACACACACACGCACACACAGCATACAGCTACGGAACGTACCACTACACCTTACGATTTTTTCTATTTGCTTATTGCAGACCCTCGTTTTTATTTTAATGACTTTTTGCCGTCGCTCCATCTGTAAGAAATCTATGAAGGTTCGGTAACCGATCGAAGGAATTTTTCTGTGTAAAATATAATACACGATTTAGGGTTCAAGAAAGTGATCCCATTTCTGGTTAAATGTTAACAGTTAGTGGTTAATGTCAAAGGACCTACCTACTTAGAAAATATCATTATTCCAGGGGAGCATCGTGAACTACGCACAACCTGTCTACGTTGAACAACTTCGAAGTGGTAAGAAAAACAAAAATACAGGGTGAATAGTATGTAAAGCTTGACACTTTGAAGGTTCAAAATCCAAAGTTTGACAGATGTGATGAGACTTTACCTAGGTACTGACGGTCTGTACGATTACATACGCGTATGTAAATACATTTTGACGTAAATTTGTAGATCAGAAACAAATGTTTGATCGTCATTTAATATTTAAGATTAATTTATTTATAATACTATTACAAATTACATAAGCACATTTACACTATGTTTTTTTTATAATATCAAGTGATGGGACGATCAAATCGTGCGCCTGATGGTAAGCTACACGCCTGTCCATAACAGTTGCAGTGTCACTCAGAGCTTTAAATCGCAAAGATCTGAGGGGCACTGCCACTGCGCCCGCCATCCTGAGACATAAGTTCACAAATCCCATGTGCCTGTAATTTCACCAGCACCCTTACCCTTCAAAATCGGAACACAGTAATACTAATATTACTGCTTGACGGCAGAAATAGGTAAGGTGGCAGTACTTCCCTGAACGAACTCTTTTACAAGGAGCTCTTGGTGTTGGTGACTGAGGTAGCAAGTTCAACTGTTAAGCTGGATACTCGATGACGATGTAAGGAGTTCACATCTGCCCTCAGAACGAATAAAGGCGCAACTGCTGTATAAAGTACGCATAGTTGTGCCTTTTTTCGTTACGAGGTCAGATGGTCACAACACTACATTCAATAACTTAAAAATCACAATTATTAAAGCGACATCTCCAGCAGCTGCTGATAGCGGTAAAGGTACCCGGCTGAGTGAAGAAATAGATTTCTCACAGATAGCGCTAAGGGCAAAAAAGTTGTTAACAACCAAAAACAAATATGTGACGGTGTGACCTCCTTACACCGTCATCTCACCTCTTTGTATCGCCTCTCTCCGCTTGTATCTTATCATTTTTTTTATTTTACATGTATTTAAATTTTAAATTTGAATTGTTCCAACTTCCTTCACTTTCTCATTTTGTTTTCGTACCACGGTCACTCCCAGCTCGACCGCCACAACAGTCAGAGCTGTTAATAAGCTAATCATGTGTAATAATTTATAAGTCTACACCCTTCATGTATCTATTTCTGTAATCAGTTTCTTGGCCCATTTAGGGGTAAGTGCCTTAATAATAAAGTGTAGGGAGTGTTTTATACTGTTATACCTGTTTTTTTACATTTACCTTTATATTGTTACAGCCTTTCTTTAAACTTTACTTCTTTAATAAATTTTGTGGACCGGAAGTTTCCCATTTCAATGCCGTGAACCTGTTCACGGCTAGTTAGGGTTACAACCCTTTCAGCTGTAAAGGTTCCTGGCTGAGTAAATGAACTGAATGCTGATTTATCACCGAATTTCCTACCTTTAGACGTGGAATATTTTCTTCAAATTTAAACACGACCAATACCGACGTACCCTTTTTCCAAAAAAAGGATCATCAAAATCGATTCACAAACGCCGGAGCAATCGCGTAACACACACACACACACACACACACACAAAAATACAGTCGAAAAGAGAACCTCGTCCTTTTAACGAACTTCAACCGTTAAAAGGCTTCTCATCATTCAAAGATTGTTTCGCTTACGCTAACGATTGGAGTCTTGCCACAGGATCAGTTTCGAGGGTAGTGGGCGGCTGGGAGGCGAAACCCGGTCAGATACCGCACCAGGTGAGCGTGCGCATGGTGTCG
>NW_020653575.1:6602713-6619612 GCF_003589595.1 Hyposmocoma kahamanoa | reverse complement strand
CTATGGAAGTAACTAAAGTAAACTAGTCTAGCAGTACAAAATTTTAAAATTAATCTGCTTGTTAATTTAGTGACACCACTCCCTGTACCACAGAACAATAAATACAGTAGAAGCGCTTAGTTTGCGTGGTACGTATGCCAACACTATGCGAAGTTCCACATACTTGAGCTCAGTCAACCATTTCAGCTTTGTACGTTATGGTCGTGTCAATTATCTCGCGCAAAACCTCGAAAATCGTAGAAAAATGCCTTATTTATATTTTGATACCTTGGAGTGGAAAAATGATAGTTGCACTTGTAATATTAGCTATGGTGGTGTTTCATATCATCGTTAAGTCTTATTTAATTTAATTTTAGATTATCAAGTTACAAGAAATGAAAGTAAACTGTATACCGCTGCAATATGGTCGCTTCTTTTTTGGAGAATTAAGTAAACAACTCGAGTTCGTGTATGTTCAGCTATTTACCGCTAAATGACAGCACATTGATGGAAATTTCAGTATAAAATCAAAATGTAATTTGACCTTTCAACGATATGCCGAATTTGTTTTGCAAGGCTGCAAACTTGCTGATTGGCGCGAGAGCTTGTATTGAAATCGGAGCAAGCGAAGGAAGCTAAGATAAAAATAGATTCCATAGCGTAGCGAGGTTTTCAACTCACGAGACGCAAAACAACTTTGCTGCCGAGCGAAACAAACAACTTTTCACCTAATCTATAGCTACGAATAAAAAAACCGACCTCAAAAGTACGTGGAATTACGTCTATTTGCTAAGTTTTATTGAAATATCCCCTAGTTCGCCACTATACAGGACTTGACACTGGAGATAATAAGAATAGGTTTTCACTACGACACTACTCAAAGTATATCGAGAGAAAAACGCCTTGAATTGGAGAAATAGCAAAATCAACTAAATAATTGCTAAAAGTAATTGCTCCTAAATTAAAGTTAGGCGCTATTTATAAAAATGAATCTTCATGCGTGAACAGCCACCCTTTGAGGTGGATGATTTTCTTCAAAATGAAATGGGACCACTATGGAAATACCCCCTTTCCAACAAAAAAAGAATCATGTAAATCGGTTCACAAATACCGGAGTTCTCGAGTAACGTACATACATAAAAAAGAACATACAGTCGAATTGAGAACCTCCTCCTTTTTTGAAGTCGGTTAAAAACAGTTTTTCCCGCTTCTTCTCCGGAATTCGCTTTTAAAAAACGATATTTTCTAGAATTGGTTGTTCAGAGTGTTTAGGTAGTGGATAAAAAAAAGAACATACAGTCGAATTGAGAACCTCCTCCTTTTTTGAAGTCGGTTAAAATGGTAGATGAAAGAAAACAGTTTCACACATAAGTTTTTTCAAACAAAATAATTTTATGTTCGGGTGCCATTGACTTACAAAAGTCAATGTCGGGTGCCTTCTAAATTTACACCTCATCAATTTTTATTCTTCCTTGCACTTTTATTTTATGTGATTAAGTGACTATTGAAATTATTTTAGTTCTTTCGTTTAATAAACAGGATTAGTTGTCATTGTCATGTAAATGTCAACGAAAATAAGAATAAAATATATCAACGGATTTATATTACACAAATAAGTGATGTACGACTAATTGCGTAGATTAACGTACCATTTTCGTTTTTTTCATCGAAAGAAAAAGGTGCACCACAGTTCATCGTCAAGTTCGAATTTCAAAAACCTTTTCCAAGCTAGTGTGCAAAAAGCGCTTTTGCGCGCAGATTTCTAATGAGAAAGAAAGCTATTCCGAGCTCACTAGCTCGGAATAGCTTTCACCTCACGAGGTGAAAATTATTTGAACAGTCCAGAATTTATTATTTCTTTTTAAATTAGAAACTACAAGATTTCATAGTGTTTTAAATTATGAAGGTGCGAGTTTTGGCGACAGCGGTCTGATAGTAATCAAGTCTACTTCCATTGTTTTTTTTTCTTATAAAAAAACTACTTTAGTAATTGTAAAATCCTACGGTAGAAATAGGTAAGGTGGCACTACTTCCCTGGATAAACTCTTTCACATGGAGCTCTACTGCTACTGGGTAAAATAAAATTACACTTCAAAACGTCGTTTTTTAAGCTACTGCTCATTCACTGTGCTGACTTACCCGTGAAGAACGAGCAAGAAACTCTAGGTGTTACACTTTTCAAATAAACTTAAATGCTATGGAATATATAATAATACACTTTGAATCAAATTTGTGTGGAGTCTATAGCCATGTCGTCTTTCCATCCATAAATTTTTATCTAACACGTATAGTCTTCAAATTTCTAATAAGACTTGCTATAGACAAACACCAACGTTTTGTACCTGCCAAGGTCGTTTTTAAATCAATGATATATGGTTTGGTATAGAAATGGCTATCAATAGTTTTCGGTAAAATATATAAATCAAGTTGGTAGAGTAGTATTACATCAGCAAGATTTTTCGGCGTTTTCATTTGATTGTTATCACGCATATTTATTTTATTTGCAAAAAAAATCCGTAGTTTTGTAGGTACCTAAATAATGTATGTTCATATTTTGATTAAGCCATTAAGCCCATTTTTAACCTGCTTTCACTATAATTTAGACTAACACATAAAACAACAATTCCTGCATCGATGGGCATTTCTGCAACTACTGTAGTGCGCGTTACAAATCTCTGCACAAAGAAAAGCCTCCATAAAGGATTGAAAATTTTTCTTGTCAATAACCGTATAACACGGACTTTGCAGCCCTGGTGCAACCCTGCCGCCTGCAGCAGTCAGCTTCTCGTGTGGAGGAGTACGTCGGCACTAGACTCACCGTCAGCGGTTACGGTCTTACCGATGATGCCGTCAACGGTAAGGCCCTAGTCATGTAGCTTTACATGAGCGAGATTACTACCACATATCAAATCGAATCGACAACTGAATTATAGTAAGGTCCTGAATCTACCCCCTAGTTCGTCTTCATCGGCGATTGGTAGTTTGGTAAGATCGGTTAGATGCCTACTGTCAATTTGTTAGTATACTCAGTGGTTGATCTGACTAATCAAAATTGTCTTCATCCTGTAGTGCCTCTCCAAGTAGTAAAAATTGGTCACTAATTCTGCATACTGCCGTAGACTCGCGCGAGGTGTACTAATTTGCCTGAGCTCACAACTCCTATCCGTTCCTTAATGTTATCAAGCAACGCCTTTCTGTGAATGAGGCCTGGCTCTCGCTGACGGGACGGTTCGGCAGAGGATCCTTCGGCTACATGCAAGTGCAAACTGATGGCAATTATGCCACGGTATCCCTAAACACACGCGGCATCCTTAAGCATGTCGAATCATCAACATACAAAGCTAAGCTAAGAAAATCTTAAGTAGTGACATGCTACACTGTGGACACACCCTGGACACTCTATACAACGGTCGAAAATTATTTACCTACTACTACTACATATAGCAAGGCGCTATCTGCACATGCGCAAATGTGTGCGTGAAGTGGCAGGGTTACCCATCACTTGCTCGTACTATTACGTTAATTATTACATTAGTTATTACGTTAGTTAGTATTAGGCAAGAAAGCGAGAATTCTAACGCGATACTGTTATCTATAATTCTATTATAGAATCCTAATATTTACACATGTTCATTACGTATTTATATCATTATTTTACTAACTAGAATAATATTGAAGATTTATTTAAAAATTATATTAAAAGCACTTAAAATGTTATATTTTGGACATATACCTTTAAATAAAGTAACCAAAGCATTTGAAATTGCGTGTCCAACTAATTAGGTATATTCACTACGTAATATTTATCAGCAACACATATGGAAAATTCGAGAACCCTTGTCTAGCTCACGAGGCTATGACGTCTTATTATATTGATATATAAATCTGTATTATATATTACTCTGCACTAAAGAAAACAATAACTGAATGAGTCTCAGACATAAATTTTTACTTACTTCGTTTCATCTTTCAAAAATCGGAAGGAACTCCTCTCTTTATCCCGTTTGGATGATTATAAACAAAAGTATACAAAACAATTCACGACATGAATGAAAACTATATTCAAATATCAAAGCCTTGTTCAGTCAACGTGACCGTCAATGTGCGGGGCGTGGTGCGATATTTAAAGCTAGGGAGGGGAGGAGAGTGTCCGTTCTCGTTACTTATTTGTTCTCTGCTATGGATACGTGCCGGGGTGAAGGGCGGCAGAAGGGCGACATATCTTACATAGCTTAGCGGAATCGTTGGGTAAGTTTAGTAGTGAAACGGTATGAATAGATTCCCCGGCTATGTACGCTAAGCTTAGTAAGTCGCGGTGTGACCTGCGCTTTAGGCAAGCCGAAGAATTCTGTCGCGACATCGTGCTCGTGCTTTTCCTCGCCCCGCATATTCACGTAGTCGCACTCGGCGGTCCAAAGTACTCTGAAGGTTGCCGAAGCATCCCCAAGGCTGCCGAAGCATTCCAGCCGGCTCGTTGCGTCGTGGCGTCGTTTTTGCACATACGACATTTAAATTTCGTCTACAAGCCATAGCTTTACGGTATATTACCTTTCGTCAACTAGAAATCAGTCAGTGGGAGTCGAGCCCTAGTGTCCTTCTTCCGGCAATATTTTCCACCTAAAGGAACTTACGGCAATCTGTTATCTGTGATGTCTAATGACATAATCTAGATGAGAAATTTTTCTGCGTGTCATGATCAGTAGATGGTAGGGTAGTAATTCAGTCAATCCGGCTGATCCCCAACAATTGAACAAAACAACAACAAACAAATTGAGATACGTTATAACTGCTTCTTCTATGGATTTTAGTTGCAAGACTGTTATATAAGCCCTGTCACACTCAATAGGTGGTACGTCAGTAGAACACTTGCGGTGGGTGTTCCTGCGTGGTATCTCGCTAGCAGAATGCCGCACGTGGTACCCAACTAGCCAGGCGATCGTCGAGTCCACCGTTTGCGCCGAGTATTACAATCATACCTCGCAGTCTGCTTGCCAGGTACGCAATAGCTTATTATCTCGTGTTGAAAGTTTGGAAATCTTTTCTGTGATATCAAGCGCTGGAACCATTGACTTACAAATAAATGGACGACGGGTCTAATACAAAAACCACGAAAAAAATGTCCCAAGTCAACCTATTCGAAATTTAAATTGTAATGTCATCGCAGTATCGCGCTGTCAGTAGAACAAATGAAAACTGTCGCGCTCTGTATACGATTTTAGCGCCTTACAAGGGCGGACACTTTTTAGCGCGGACCCGACGTCCATATAATTGTAAGTCAATGGCTGGAACAAACAAGTCGTGCGCCTGGTGGTAAGCAAGATGCCTACATAACATTTGCAATGCCACTCTTTAATCGCAAAGATCTCAGAGGCACTGCCACTACGCCCGTCACCGCCCAAATCCTTCAATACCGGAACGCATTAACGCTCTCATTACTGTTTTGTAGCAGACATGAGTACAGCAGCAGTACTTCTCTGGAAGAACTCTTTCTCAAGAAACGCTGCTGCTACTAAATTGAAAATTAAGTTGAAAATTGTCCCATAAAAGAGTGTAATTCAGATTGTTTCCGTCTCTTGTCGGCTTTACGCCGTGATATAGCAACATACATATAAATGTGATCGCTCCCCCCCGCGGCTGTCACTGTGACAACACGTATTTTGGTCAGCTCTGTGTTTTAAATTGAAAATCATAATAATTAGTACGTATTGTGAGTTGTCCATGCAAAACATCAATATGTGTACCTACTATCTAAATTTTTAACCATTGGATTCTACTTGGAAACGATAAAACTAAAGGTATTTATTGCAAAAGTGTTTCATAACCTAAAAACTACGCCTGGAGTTTGACGGCAATTTTTTTTTCCATAGTACGTGTATCGTACGTCTACTCTGCCACCTGCTGGATATGCATGATAAGACTTACCGCGCTCATCCGCTAAGCCATCTGTGATTTGAACGCTGAACTTGTTAATTAATGCACCATTCTGCCTTTGCGCACCTTGGCTTGGGGAAGTATCTTTATAGCCGCTCAATAGGTGGCGCATAAATCGGATTTGCATGAGTTAATTCATAATGATTAAACGCACTCCGCCTCCTTCGCCTGCTGTGCAAATTCCGGCAAACAAATCAGCTACTTCCGGTGATAGTTCCAATATCACTCACCGTCGTAATAAAAAAGATAAAGAAAGCTACAGCATGCCTGAACATTCAGGACAATTCATGGAAGAAATGAAGAAAATGTTTGAGGATTTAAAAGTCCAACAGGATTCGAAGTTCGCCTCTTTAAAGGCATTAGTCACCGAAATAAGCACACAAAATGCAGGGATACAAAAATCTATCGATTTCCTTTCGAATAGATACGACGAGGTTATACAAAAAGTGGAAGTACTTCAAAATAATTACGATAAATCTCAAGATTATATTAGATTACTAGAAAACAAAATTGAATTTCTCGAAAAAAAGGAGTGCTCTACTTCCATCGAAATTAGAAATGTGCCAAAATTACCGAAAGAAAATAAGGACGCATTATGCAGGATCGTGAAACACACCAGTGAGTTGATTAAGTGTAAGGTCGACAACTCAGCAATTCGACATATTTTTCGAGTAAAAGCTAAAAACCCATCCTCAACTCCATCTCCGATCGTGGTAGAATTTACAACTTCATTTACAAAGGATATAATGATAAGATCAGCTCGAGAATACAATAAGAATCACTCTACAAACAAACTAAACACCTCCCAATTGAAAATCGAAGGATCACCTAGACCGATCTACATAACCGAGCGTCTTACATATAAAACAAATCGTCTGTACCACCTTGCTCGTGAACTGGCTAAGGAACAAGGTTTCGCGTACTGCTGGACTACCAATGGACTAGTCTATATACGAAGAAAGGACGGAGCTACTCCAATATGTATTAAAACTGATAATGATCTCGTAACCCTGAGACAGTCAATTTGACTAAACTCAGTACTAATAGGAAACATAGTTCTCTTTTCATCTCATACTACTCTTTTATGTTTAAAATTTATTTTTAAATTTTCATTTTATGCTTACGTAAATAATTTACACATATTGTTAATCTACCACACACAGTTACTAACACGAACTCACACTCAGACACACACACAAATACACACACAGACACATATACAATCACACACATCACCTTTTACATTTAACATTACTTTTAACCATTCTGTATCTCGCATATTGAAGTTTACTGCGAATACTCATTCAATTACTCAGCTCTACTCAAATCATGTTATACCACCCACTACTACTCTTCTCCTTGCTTATAAAATATTACATATAACATCAAAGTTGATAACCTAGTAGAATATATAGACTCTATGTCTATCTGTGACTCGGCTGTATGTTGTGTGGACGATTCTTATACATTGTTTGCAAATAGTAATAAAAGCTTAAAAATACTAAATCAGAATATTCGCAGCATTAACAAGAACATGGCAGGTCTCTTTACAATTTTGCATAGGAGTGGCCTTGATTGGGACATTATTGTCCTAACTGAATGTTGGTTAAATCACGCACCAAATATTCCTATCCTTAATGGTTATACCCACTATATGACGACCCATAATTATACACAAAATGAAGGAGTTGTCTTATATATTAGTAATTATCTAAGTGTAGTGATTGAAGAACCTCACTTTCTGGACGCAAATTGTTTAACGATTAAGGTTAATAATAACACACTAATAATCTGTGTTTATAGACCACCTGCTCAGAATGACCTTTCAAATTTTTTTCAATCACTGAACAACACTCTCACGGCATCATCTAATTTTCATAATATCATACTATGCGGCGATATTAACATCGACATTTCTACTGATAATCATGACAGACATTCAGCTTACTACTTAGATCTCTTAGCGTATCACGGTCTCCTACCTGCACATATTATACCCACTCACAGTAGTACCTGTTTAGACCATTTCATGATTAAATCTAATTTATCTGCAAAGGTTTTAGTAGCCGATTCAACATTAACCGATCACTACACGGTAATGTTTAGACTTGCTCTTGATTGTGGTAATAAAAGTACTCTCTATACCCTTACTCGTACTAATTTTGCAAACCTTAGCTTAGACCTAAATAAAATAAACTTTGACATAATATATAAACAAACTGACCCAAATGTAGCCATGACAATTTTCATTAGTTTAATTCAGCAGGCTATGGAGGCAAACACAATTACTATTCATACATCTAAACGTAAACGTATCATCAAGCCCTGGGTAACTCCAGGGCTATTGCGGTGTATGAGAAATAGAGATAAGTTGCACAAAAAATGTAACCTGTCGCCTAATAATGAAGTGCTAAGAGTAACTTATACTCGATACCGTAATTTCTGCAATTTCATTTTAAGGAAAGTTAAACAGGACTACGAAAGAACAGAAATTAAAAACGCAGAGTCAAATAAAAGAAAATTATGGCAGGTAATTAATAAGGTTACAAACAGGACTAAACCTAAAATCTCAGCTAAAGAATTAATTACTCCAAACAATTCAGTCAACGATATAAATTTTTATTTTGCAAATGTTGGGAAGTTTTTGGCAGAAAAAATTTCAGTCAGTTACAGTTCACAGGAGTTTCAAACTATAAATCCTAATACTACTTCCATGGTACTTCTCCCCACAGATATGGAAGAGATTGAGTTTCTTATTCTGTCATTGAAACGGGATTGTGCTGTGGGTTGGGATAATATCTCCTCTAGTATATTAAAAGATAATATTAATATATTTGTTCCACCACTTACATTTATATTTAACTTATGTATAGCTGAAGGTGTCTTTCCCTTAGCGCTTAAAAAATCCGTGATACACCCCATATACAAATCTGGGCATAAGAGCAGCGTAAACAATTACCGTCCCATATCTGTACTTCCCGCACTATCCAAGATTATGGAGCGAATAATGAATAAAAGGTTAGTAAATTATCTAGAACATAATAATTTGCTTTCATCCTGTCAATATGGTTTTCGCTGCAGCAAATCGACCACTGATGCAGTGAATGATTTTACTAATTATGTTGTTGACAAATTAGATGCGAAACATAAAGTACTTGCTATCTTTTTGGACCTATCAAAGGCGTTTGATACGGTATCAATACCCCTACTTCTTAATAAAATGGAACAACTTGGGATTAGAGATATTCAACTGAAACTTTTCCAAGATTACCTTAGTAACCGCACTCAGTGTATAAAAATTGACAATACTCTCAGTGATGATCTCCCTGTCAGCTACGGTGTGCCTCAAGGCAGTATAATTGGGCCTACCCTTTTTCTAATTTACCTGAATGGCCTCTGCGAGCTTTCACTACAAAATGGCAGAATTCTTGCATACGCCGATGATACCGCACTCTTGTTTCACGGAGAATCTTGGTCTGATGTGTACAGTTATGCCCAGCATGGCTTTAATAAGGTTTGCAAATGGCTACAATATAACATTTTAACACTAAACGCTGATAAGTCACGGTACATCACTTTTAAAATAAAAAACACAAAACTATCCCCATCTGACGAATCTCATATTATAGTAGCACATTATTGTTCTCTTTCATCTCCTTGTAATTGCCCAACACTTCAGGAAACTAATCAGTATAAATATTTAGGTGTAATGATTGATTCCAAATTAAGCTTCCAGCCTCATATTGATTTGTTAGCCAGTAGAGTCAGAAAGTTAATATATGTCTTTAAAGCATTGCGTAATATCACCAATCCCACTCTTTTAAAATCCATCTATATTTCTCTATGCCAATCTATTATTACATACTGCATTTCGACATGGGGCGGTGCATGTAAACATAACATGATAAAATTAGAACGATCTCAAAGAGCTATCCTTAAAGTCTGTAACTCTCTACCTTTTAGGTTTCCATCCCGTGAGTTGTATCAACGGTGTCATGTCCTAACTGTGCGACAACTATTTGTACAGAATACCATTTTGAAACAACATATTATTCTCCCATTTAACGCATCACTTTTGGAACACAGGCGTAAACATATCTTCCCAAATAAAGCTGTATCAACTAGTTATGCTCAAAGATTTTTCAACTTTCTCGGACCTTTCTTGTATAATAAAATCAATAATAAATTATCAGTATATCCTCTAAACAAATACGAGTGCAAAAAGAAAATAACCGACTATCTTCAAAAACTAAATTACGATGATACCGAAGCTCTCCTCTCCATCATCTCATAAAACTCAAGAAAAAGAAAAAAAAAAAAAAAAAAGTAATGTACCACATCCACACCCGCACGTACGCACACACACACACACACACTCACCTCATCCCCACATACACACACACACATCCCCACACACCACACCCACCCACACAACCAGACACACACTCTCGAACAAACATACCCACACACAAATTTTGTTAAATATAATATTTAAATTTCATTCTTATGCCTCTCCGTTATGTACCTGATATGTTACTCGACACCCGGGGTGGGTCCCTGGAGACCTATTATACAGGTCTGACCTAGTTTAGGCTCCAGTCTCCCACAAATGTGATTTTTCTTTAAGTGCCTTATAGTTAATAGACATAAACTTTGTAACTTTGTGGAGAAATAAATAAAATGATTTAAATGATTTAAATGATTTAAATGATTTTAAAATGATTTAAATTTAAATGATCTATAAAATCTTGTACCAGGGTGACAGTGGTGGGCCACTATCTCTGGTAGACCTGGACGGGAAACCTACTATGGTCGGTGTCGTCAGCTTCGGGTCTTCAGCTGGTTGCAACAGTCCCTGGCCCTCAGGTAGGTACAACCAGGACTTGACGTATCAAGGAGGCTAAATAATCTGTATACTCGAGGCCCGATGACTTAAGATGCTAATAGGTATACAGCTCCATATACGTATGTTATACGAGCAAAAATTAATTTCTAGATATATCTCTAAATGTTTTATATAGCATGAATTAGAAAATAAAATTGTGTAGGTAAACATTGCTAAATGTAATTTTGTAAACCCGACTTATTTTCACTTTGACAGGAAAAATATACGAAAAGTCTTAGACTATTTTTCCATCGTCTAAGCAAAAAGTAAATAATTTAAAAAAAATAATGTAATAGAAAAATATTTATATTACATTTTTTTTTTTCAAAATGAAAATTTTTTCATGACTCAGCACTGGTTATTATGTTGTAAATGCTACTTCGATCATACAAATGCTATAATTTTAATTTTTTTTAAATCGAGTGACAGTAAGTTCGTAAGTAGAAAGAATTGTTTTACTTAATATATCGTTGTTTTAGCATACGTTCGACCAGAGTTCTACCACGATTGGTTTACTGAGATAACTGGCATCAACTTCGACTGGAGACGTGAAGACTTCACGACCAGTGAACCAACACCTGTAACCATCAGGAGCGAAGACACAATGGGCATATAAGCCTATTGTTGTTTATGTAAAATTTACTGAAGAATAGTTGAAAAGACGCCAAATAAGATTTCAGATTCTACACAACGTAGAATCAACGTTAATAAATATAGTTGTCAACAAGTTATCTTATTTTTTAGACCTTTGATCCACAAAGTAGTTGAAGCTGCAGAGCCTTGACCACCGCCGTAAAGCTACCTTCTTAGCGGTACTGTACAGGATATACCACGGAGTTTGTGATGGAATTGCATATCACCTTTCCATCCGCCCCTACGTTACGAATATTCCATTGATTCTCACGAGGCGTTTCGCTTCTACATTTTTGTGGCGAACGGCGATGGAGAGGAATTCCCTGCCTGCAAACTTATTCCCTGAACCTTATAACTTGAGCCTTTTCAAGGCGAGGCATTATTTAGGTGTGCATGCTCCATCGTCGATCCCATCGTCACTTTCAATCAGGTGTAGTGGAAGTCAATAGGGAATCGGACAATTTTTCAGAAAGTGTCTAGAATTAACTAAAATAGATATGTACAGCCATGAAAAATAATATTTTATTAAAATAAAGCTTAATATTCTCTAAAATGTGCTAAAACTACGTTAAAATTTAAATAGAAACAAATTGGCGCGCAAACGTAATAAAATGTCAAATTGAACGCGTGACGTCATTTGTAGGTAAACAAGCTACGAAATCAAGGGCAAGGTGTTACTTTTAAAGTTTTTGTGAAGTTTGAAGTCGTTATGGAACGGAAAATATATCGTTGGTGTGTAGTACCTCAATGTAGGAATACTTCTATAACTACCCCAAGTAAACTATTTATTGATGTAACTCGAAAATCCGACATATGAAAAAAATGGTTGGTCCTAGCACGACGAAATGTCTGTAAATTCAGCGAAATTGGAAAATGGGAAATTTAGTTTCTCATATAACACAGGAAGTGGAGACAGGGGGGAGGGTCTGGGGGTGGATTTTTACCGCCAGGGGTTTGGGGGGAGGGGTTTACCCCGCTCTTTGGTGCGAAAACATGATTTTTTGAGGTTATTTTTTTCGAATTTTCAAAAATTAATATATCGAAAACTATTAACGTCCTAACTTTGAAACTTTGCACGAAGGGTAACCCCCTTCCCCCTCCCACCCTTCAAATCGGGCGATGGTAATGTACAGTCCTTCCATCGCATGTAATTTTCCATATCATTCGGCAGCTAAAATTCGAATACATAATTATTACATTACATAATTAAAGGCACTAGTGAATATAACACAACATTTACTATATAATTATTAACACATGCTTCGATCTATGTATCACTCACTGCATAAAGTGTACTTACGTCGAAGTGATCCTCACAAAAGTATATCGCTGAATTTACAGACATTTCGTCGTGCTAGGACCAACCATTTTTTTCGTATGTCGGATTTTCGAGGTACATCAATAAATAGTTTATTTGGGGTAGTTATAGAAGTATTCCTACATTGAGGTACTACACACCAACGATATGTTTTCCGTTCCATAACGACTTCAAACTTCACAAAAACTTTAAAATAACACCTTGCCCCTTAGAATAATAACGCATAGAATGATAGTTTCATATCAAACGAACTGTCACAAGTGAGGCAAGAACCAAATTCATGTAGGCGTAAGCAACTTGTAACTACGCTCGTCGGCACGCACACAAATATACAAATAATGATGCCATGGAATAACATTTCCCTCAAAAGTGGGGAAATTGTATCTTGCTTAACTCATCATTAAGTTAAAGGTGCCTACAGATTTGCCCGACATTGTCGATCAGGTGCCTACAGATGTGCTCGATTTTGTCGATCGTTACTGTCGATCGACAATGTCGATCGACAATGTCGATCAGGTGCCTACAGATATGCTCGGTTTTGTCGATGAAAAACGAATATAGCAGTTATTTGTAAATCCAAGATGGCGGACACGATTTTTCAAAATATGCTATATGGGTATCCTTTTCGAGGTATTTGGGGATGCTCATTACGAATATGGCACTCATTTCTAAATCCAAGATGGCGGACACGAGTTTTGAAATAAATGCAATATGGGTATCATTTTCGAGGTACTTGGGGGTGCTCATGACGAATATGGCACTCATTTCTACATCCAAGATGGCGGGCACGATTTTTCAAAAAAATGCAATATGGGTATCATTTTCGAGGTACTTGGGGGTGCTCATTACGAATATGGCACTCATTTCTAAATCCAAGATGGCGGGCACGATTTTTTCAAAAAAATGCAATATGGGTATCATTTTCGAGGTATTTGGGGATGCTCATTACGAATATGGCACTCATTTCTAAATCCAAGATGGCGGACACGAGTTTTCAAATAAATGCAATATGGGTATCATTTTCGAGGTACTTGGGGGTGCTCATTACGAATATGGCACTCATTTGTAAATCCAAGATGGCGGGCACGATTTTTTCAAAAAAATGCTATGTGGGTATCATTTTCGAGGTATTTGGGGATGCTCAATGTGAATATGGCACTATTTGTAAATCCAAGATGGCGGGCATGATTTTTCAAATAATGGCAAGTTGGGTATCGTTTTCGAGGTATTTGGGGGTGCTCATTACGAATATTGCTTTTGTTTGAACTGTCGTGTTTGCCATCTTGGATTTAGAAATGAGTCCCATATTTGTATTGAACATTCCCAAACATCTCGAAAACGATACCCAACTTGCCATTATTCGAAAAATCGCGCCCGCCATCTTGGATTTAGAAATAAGTGCTATATTCGAAACCTAAAACCGAAAATGCCATAAGCAAACATTAAAGAAAATAACTGTTAAAATAGATTAAAAAATCGCTTAAGAATGCTCCCCTTTTAAGAAAATAAAATATTTTAATATAAAATATTTCGCTTGAGTTACGAAAAGAAAGACATATAATAAGCTATCAAAGTTGTACTGGTGGTGCCAACACTATAGTAGAAACAAATATATACTGTAAATTTGTTGCAATATGTGCTCCAATTCAAATAAAATTAATATAAATAATTATTCAATAAAGCATGAACGCAGAGCCGCTAAAAGTATTATAAAATAATTAAGTGTCCCAATCACTTACAGGAGTTAACGAAAACATTTAATGTTTATTCGAGTAAATATTAGTTCAAAATGCGCAAATAAATCGAAATTACAGGCACCACTAAAATTTACGTAATATAATTATTTTGATACAGAATAGCAAAATGGGGAGAAAAAAAATTCGTTACTTTGCAACACTTTCGTATCTTGTTGCCGCGAAATTGTTTTTCTGTTTTAGTGAATATTTACATAAAAATATGAGTTGAAACGCATTACTTACTTGTGGAATGCGATGTTAGTGTCTATTTTGTTTGTCTGTTGTATTTTTACACCCATTTACCGCACATTTCGTCATTTTTAGCAAAAAATTTTGGAGCTGTTCGCGGTGCAATATGACCTTGAGCACTAACAGCCCGCGCGCTCCTGGGACGCGTTTGGAACCCTCTAACTTGCCTCACTTATGCTGGGGCTACATTAGCGGGCTATGGCGAATATTCGTGTTAACGCGATGAATGTGGCCGGGTTCATCGTGTCATCGCGTAGTATTCGGGCGAAGACGATGTAGTATCGAGGAGCTGTCGGTAAACTGGCGCGAATCAAAGGGATTTGTCGCGCCAATATTCGCTTAGGTGGCTACATCTACGTCAATTCAGTGTCGTCCAGACTTTGAAGCGAGACGGACGTGCATTTAATTTTTTACACTATGGAGTGGAGTAACGAAAAAGTGTTAGAATTCATTCAATTTTATGAAACTGAGAGTATTATATGGAATCCTAGTAACCCCGACCATAAAAAGAAACACATGGTACATGATGCGTGGATTCGAATTAAAAATATGCTCAGTTGGCCTACCACAGTAGAAGAAATGAAGAAGAAAAAAGATTCATTGATGGCATACTACAGAGCCCATCTCAATAAAATTAAGAAATCTATTAAGTCAGGAGCTGGCGCCGACGACGTATACCAGACAAATTGGTTTGCCTTTTCGGCGATGAATAGTTTTCTTCAGAATATATACGACTGTCGCCCGACTATTGATACCCAGGTAAATAATGAAACACGCTTATTTATTTTCAACTTGTATTTATTTATAAACTGATAGACTGAAACTTGCATATGATATTTTCTCTGTGTTAAAACGTAAGTATTTAGTATAGTAATAACAAAAAAACATTTTATTCAGTGAAAAAATGTTGGGCAAACTGATCCCTGACCTGTGTTGGTAAAAGAGCGCCCCGTCTAGCTACCGCCGGAAGAGAGCGCAAAGCAGTATCTTCTTGTTGCTCATTTCTCCATGTACCTGCAACTACTTGTCCATCTATAATAGTGTCTGCAAAACCTTGTGGTATATATATATTATTTGATGATGTGCTGTTTCTTAAGAAGTTGTGTAGTAATATACAAGACATTACAACATTAGAGGCGCGATCTGGTTGAAGTGCTATCGGCTTTCTGAGTACCCGAAATACGGAAGACTTAATTTCAAATACATTTTCAACTACTATACGGGCTTTTGACAGTTGCGTGTTAAATTTTCTTTTAATACTTCCTTGTGGATGATCTCCTGGGTATGGTTTCATTATATTTGTATGTAATGGAAACGCGTTATCCGCCACAAATACATAAGGTACGATGATATCAGAACCAGGAAGAGCAGAAAGACCTGGTATATGAAGAGCACCTCTCTCTAGTTTCACGAATAATGAACTGTTTCTGAATACTCCACCGTCACTAATTCGTCCTTGGCAACCAACATCTGCATACATGAAGCGATAATTCTTATCCACTAAAGCCATGAGGACAATGCTGAATGTATGCTTGTAATTGTAAAATTCAGTTCCACTATGATTTGGTGATAAAATAACAACATGTTTGCCATCAATGCTTCCAATACAATGTGGAAAGATATCATGAAAGTCAGCTTCTTTTTGCAGCCATTCTTGTTCATTAGCAGGCAGCTGAAACAATATTTTTGTTTTATTTCAGAATGTAAGTTTACGGGAAGAGCATGCTGAGTGTGACGATGAAGTAAATGCAGTTATTCGCAATAGTGAAATCTTGACTCCAACTCCTCCGCCTAGTTTAAAAACTACAAATAAGCGAGCAAGAATTGATGTGCCTTCAGAAATATTACATGCGAAAAGGCAGATGCAAGAGGCATTTGAGCACGTCAAAGGCACCGTAAATGACGAATATGAAATGTTTGGGAAATTGATTGCTAGCAAAATAAGAAAAATAAAAAACCCAAATACAAGAGATATTCTTATGAATGATATGCATAATATGGTTTTCCGAGCGTGCATGATAGATCGGGTTACCCAACAAAACGTGCAGCTGCCTCAATCTCATGCACAAGCACATCAATCTCTGCTGAATTCATCGCCATCTCCGTCACCACAGCACCAAACATACCAATCTCCGATCCATGCATCACCATCTCCGTCACCACAGCAC